>NC_056751.1:577457834-577460334 GCF_019279795.1 Protopterus annectens | reverse complement strand
TCCTCTCCGTAGTCTTCTGTGTCAGACATCTTTGTTTTTTTGTCTAAAGGGAAGAAAAATCATTTTCTTTTTAGAAGCAGACAACCATGCATTAATATCTTTCTTAACAGCATCTCATACCCCATACAAAAATGTAAATTTTAATTTATGTTTATAGTTTAAGACAGTAATATACAACAGTGGCATATTTCTGAGAATTAGCAATGTACAGGAACTATGCCAAGTTGTAGAGACTGCAAACTGCACAAATATAATTGAAGAAGTAATGAATAAATATTTAAAAGTTATTATTTATTATATATTATGAGAAAATCCTCTTAAATGAGGCATTACACATAATTTTGAATATGTGGGATAAAGTAATGGTCTAATGTACTATGCTTTTTTCAAAGTAAAAACTTAAAAATTATGTTGTATTGTCTTAATAAATAACATCCAGGTTAAAAAAAAAAAAAACACAGCTTGCTGTCATGTGTGAGGGTGGCCTGAAGTGCTTTTTTTATTTATTGACAGAGTTTGGTCCTGCACCCTTACACGAAATGCTAAATTATTACGTACTCAGTTGTGTTACTATCTGATATTTAAGCAATAATGCTGGATTTACCTATGGATGGTGTGGTTTGGTCACGAGGGCGAAGCCCAAGTGGCCAAGCAAAGACAACCGTGGGTAAATCCAGCATTACCCACACCCAGAAGTGGGTTATTGTTATTATACAATGACATTATTTAAGAAAAAAAATACTTACTTTTCTTAAATAATGGCATTGTATAATGCCTCCTTGCTGCCCTTCCTCAGCTGTCCAGTATTCTGCAGCATTTCTGATGTACTGCGCATGTGTATGGTTACGTAGTACTTCAGAACTAGGAGAAAGGAAGATCTCTGTTGCTTTTAAAAACTTGTCTCGCTATGTTAAAAGAGTTTAACATAGCAAGAAAGCTTTAAGAAAAAACAACAGAGATTTTCCTTTCTCCGTTGCTTTTTTTAAAGCTGTTTCGCTATGTTAAACAAGTTTAACATAGCGAGGCAGCTTTTAAAAAAGCAACAGAGAAAGGAAGATCTCTGTTGCTTTTTTTAAAGATATCTCGCTATGTTAAACTCATTTAACATAGCGAGATAACAGCAATGGAGCTCTTCCATTCTCCGTTGCTGTCCAAAAAAAAAAAAGACATACTAATGGAAAAAGTCCGGGCGACCAGACCTTTTTTCATTAGTATAAGTCTTTGATTTGCAACGTGCACGCTGACCAATCAGCGTGCACATTTTGGAATATTAATGGGGGGGGGGGGGTCGTTGTATAATTGCACATAATGTATGGATCTGAATTTTAAACAGTCTTCATGCTATATTACTAATGTATTGATCCACTGCCAGTTCCCTCTCCTAGTGTTAGTACAGCAAATGGTTGATGAAAATAATTTTGGACAACTGTGAACATAGTTACGTCTCAGCTGTTTCAGTATGTTTGCTTTGGTTGTTCTTTTTTCACTAGAGATTTTAATTTATCTTTATCAATCTATACCACCAAATACATGAAGTCAACACTTGCAGGAAAAAATAATTAATTGAGCCACTGCTACAGAACCACAAATTTAGATGGAAATAACTGGTTGTGTAGGCCATAGCAGGAAGCTGGAACTTTCACCAATCTTTAGTTCACTTCTTTCTGTCCTTATGTCACATACTGTAGCAATAACGTCACTTCAGACACGGTTTCTAAATAGTACAGAATTGCCCAAGCATTCCCACACTGTTGTAACGTATAGGTACACTTAATATAAGGGGCATAAATACTTCCAGACAAGTTCTTCCTCATGTGACTGTGCTTTTCCATCTGACACTTCCTTTTTCTGGTAGCCAGGTGTTGCTATGGCATGCTTTCCTTACCTGGAAGAAGAATTAGGTGTGCATGTCCTCTCAGTTGTGTTAATTCCTGCACACGTAACAACAGTATGCTACTCAGCTACATGACCCATTTCTCTGTCCTCTCAGCTTCTGACCAGCTATAGTCAAGATTATTGTTATTCATTGTGTTTGCCCTTCTTTCTTCCCCATGTTTGGTCACTTGACTGCCAAGGAATATCACATCCTCAGAGTATCTATTTTATCATTGTTTTGGCATGTCCTTACTGGAGAGAAGACTGTCATGTCATTATCAAGACAGGTTCTTATACACTTATATTCAGATGTTTTGTCTTGTTAAAGAATCAGTGCAATTATATTTGACACTGACACACTGAATAGCTTTCTTTTATTTAATAACGCTTGGGGTCCTATCACCCCATGATCATCAAACTCCCATCCTTGCTGGTTCATATGTTCCCTTGACTTCTGCCGTTCTAGAACACTAGGAGGGGGATGTAAGATCCTGTTATCCAGTGGACTTAAAAAATTCCTTTGACTGCTCCTAACACCCACTCTCCTGGCCAGTAAGCACAATGCAGCGAATGCCTGCCATGCTGGGCATTTTGTGACTGTACATTTCTGTACCAGTGAGAGAGC
>NC_056751.1:577440334-577455334 GCF_019279795.1 Protopterus annectens | reverse complement strand
TAATTGCTTAAAATGATGGATATTTTTGGAGCGCCATGGACAACAAGTTTTTTCACTGTTGTGAGGAAAATGAGACATTATCTCTGACTTGGAAAACTGGGATGGCAGTGCCCATTTCTGAAAAGGGAGACACCAGGGTGTGTTCCAGTTATAATGGAATCATGCTCCTAGGCCATCATAGAAACAGACTTTTTCTAATAACCTACCTTCCTGTCATGGCCATGGAACAGCTGATTTTCCTTATGTTGCTAATGGAGGAAGTATGGTCTTGACTCTACCTAGGGTTTCGTTGGCATTCTCATTATGTGCTCAAGCTATGACAACCTACTCTTCTCAAACCAGAGAAGCAGTGCCTCTGTTCTGAGTTCCTTTTGCATTGCCAAGCTTCTCACTCTACCACTAGTGCTTGCATTTGTGAGCTCATCCTTTCAATCAGTTTGATAGGTGAGGGTGGGCATATAGATTGATTAGTAAAATGAGAACTTCATCCAGTGACTCAACTGTTGCTTCACCCCCCCCCCCACCATAGAGTAGTAAAATGCCTGTAGCACTGTCTTTGCTACACACCCTCTACTATCACTTATGACCAAGACACCACAGTATTTAAAGTCATCAACCTAAGGCAGGAGCTTGCTCTCACATGCAGGAAGCAATCACCTATTTTTTTTTTTGGGGGGGGGGCATAACCTCTGATTTTGAGGTATAAGTTTTTATTCTAACTGCTTCAAACTCACCAGCACCAACTACTCTGGCACATGCTGCACAGTACAGTCTTTTAACGATAAGAGAACAACATCATCTGCAAATGGCAAAATTCACCCCTCGTATTCCCTTGTACCCTGATATCTTTGCCAAAAAAAAAAATTACAACTAGAAGGGGTGAAAGACACACCCTTGGCAAAAAGTATTATGTCCACTTTGAATATATATATAATGTAATGCAGAAAACATGGACAGAGCTCTCAGTCTGCAAATACAGAAACTTGCAGACATGCAACAATAGACCTCTAACCCTGTACTGCAGTATTGCCTGCCAGTTCCAGGATCTGTTGTCATATGCCTTTTCCAGGTTTACAAAACACATTTAGAATACACTGATGAATACCCATGAGCTCTTAAATATCTGTTCAAGGACAAAGAGCCGTGCCACTGCTGTATGGACAACACATGATCAATGCTATTCATTCACAGCTGTGTGACATCATTTCCTGGGACTGTTGTACGGACAACACATGATCACTGCTACTCATTCACAGCTGTGTCACATCATTTCCTGAGGAACATTATGCCCCTGTAGTGAGAACATGTAGTCCTGTCACTCTTCTTGAAAATGGAGACTACCAATACAGAGGTACTGTCCCCATCTTTCATGCAGAACTAAAAAGGCATATTAGTCATTGCATTCCAATAATATCCAGTACTTTCACCCTCTTTACTTGGATCTCATCCAATCTGCACAGCCTTGCCATCTCAGAAATGTTTAATTGCCACAGAGATGTCATCTTCAGATATGGATTCAGTCCCACCATATGCCTCTGGCACTGCATATTGAAAGAAGGGTATGCTTACTAGTTCAGGAGTTTCTGGAGTGTTCCTTCCACCTATTAACATTATTTACAGTCACTATCAGGATGTCCATGCTGCTGCCGAAAACACCTTTGGCAATGTCTTATCTCCCTCCACAGCTACTGGATGGTTTGCAAAATCGTCTTTGAGATCACCTGAAAGTCATACTCAGTGGTCTTAGCAAACCTGTCCCATACCCAAGCCTTTACTTCATATTTTACTGACCTTTTGGTACTTATTAGTTAAACTTGGAAAACCTTTACAAGCATTTTACAGAAGACTTTCTTTGACTTAACAGCTTCAATTGCCTTTGACCCCCATGACAAGTAGAACCATCTTTAAGCCACAGTCCTTTGACATCACCTTAACTAATGTGATTAAGAGCATCTAGCTGGACACATATCCCCAGCTTCCTTCCTTCAGTTGTTGCTGTTGTTGTTGTTGTGTCTTTTGGCTTTTCCCGGTTAGGGGTCACCACAGCGGAACTCCGGTCCGCTAATGATTGGCAGTATATTTTTACATGCTGAGTTGCCGGCCCTGACGCACAACCTTCAATGAAGGTACACCCATTCACGCATGTCTCCACACAGAGGACGCTCTAGATGAGAATCGAACAGGACAATGTCTTACTGGGAGACGACAACGCTACCGCAGCATGTGAGAAACTCTTTTTAAGGTGGGAGCTGAATTCATCCCACACAGGGGTATCTATTAGTCATTCCTAGGATATCTTCTGATTTTTTCAGGTCTATCCAGTCACTGTCCTGGTCATCTGACCCAATGCACTGACAAAAGCAAGACCACTTGGCAGTTCAACACCTCTCTTGAGATGCATGCTTGGGAAAAAATGACTTTATGTCTAATGATGTAGCCTCAAAGACAGTCACTGACCTTTGCCCCAAAGGCGGCTATATTAGAACACCGAAATTTCAAAACTTCGAATGTTCTAATATCGAACCCTATTCAGTGAAAGCTGAAAATATCGAAGCAACAGAAAACCAAATTTTTTTCCTAGGGAAAGAATTTGGTTGTCCGTTTCTGTTGCTTCGGTATTTTCAGCGCTGTGGTGGAAAGTTACGCGTCAGGTTCAGGTAAGTGTGCGACTGAGTGCAGGTTAGGTTAGTTAGGGTTAGGGTGCGGATTAGGTATGTGTGCGATTGTGTGGACGTGAGGGTTAGGGCAGGTTAGGTGAGTTAGGGTTAGGGTGCGGGTTAGGTATGTGTGCGATTGTGTGGACGTGAGGGTTAGGTGAGTTAGGGTTAGGGCACGGGTCAGGTAAGTGTGCGATTGGGTGGACGTGAGTGTTAGGGTGGGGTAGGTGAGTTAGGGTTAGGGTGCGGGTGAGGTGAGTGTGCGATAGTGATGGACCTTAGGGTTAGGGTTTGGGTTAAGTAAGTGGATAGTTAGTGGTGTGTGTATAGTTTAGTGTAGGGTTAAGTGTAAGATTCTAGGTGTATGTGTGTGGACTGCTGTTTGTTTGGTGTGCTTGTGTTGTGTGTATGTGTTTTGGAGCAGCAAATTTTTTCCCTAGGAAAAAATTCTCTGTTCTGTATGTTCAATGTTTTCAGCTTTCGCTGAATAGGGTTCGATATCAGAACATTCAAAGTTTTGAAACTTCGATGTTTTAATATAGACCCGGCCCAAAGTTCATATGTATGTATATGTGTGTGTGGGTGTGAGTGTGTGTATGTGTGTGTATGGGTCTACTTTCATAGACCGAAGCGCCACGTCACCGACACCCGGAAGACCGAGACGGAACGACCGAACAGGTAGGTTACCGAAAACGCGAAATCCCGACGGCTGAGAGACCGACAACGGCAGAGTGTGAGCACGATACGGTAAGTGTGCGAAAGTGAAAGATGTAGTATTGGGGAGCGGACAGGTAAGTGTACGATAGTGAGGGATATTAGGATAGGGTGTGGGAAAGGTGAGTGTGCTGTGCTGTCGGACTAAGGGTTCCGGTGAGGTAAGTGTGTGGAAGTGACGTAGAGCAGTGTAGGGTAGTGTTAAGTGTGTCAGGGTTAGAATGCGGGTGGAGTGAGTGTGCGATAGTGACGGGCTGAATGTTTTAGGGTGGGTTAATTGAGTTAGGGTTAGGGTGCAGGTAGGGTGAGTGTGCGATAGTGACGGTGTTGGGGTTTAGGGGTGTTTTAAGTGAGTTAGGGTTAGGGTGCGGGTTGGGTAAGTGTGGGCTAGCGTCGTACGTTAGGGTTAGGGTTTAGGTTAAGGTTAGTGGATATGTTGTTGTGTGCAATGTGTACTTGGCGTTTTTTGTGTCGGTGTTATGGTGTTCGGTATGTTGAGTTGTTGGTGTTGTGTGTTTTCGGTTGTTTGGGGTCGGGAACATGTGTGTCGGCGATTCGTACGTTCGGTCTATGAAAGTAGACCCGTGTGTATATATATATATATATATATATATATATATATATATATATATATATATATATGTGTGTGTGTGTGTGTGTGTGTGTGTGTGTGTGTGTAGCACAAGACAAGAGCATGAAAGTAAGACAGAAGATAGGAAGTTTGATATGATATAGTGCCTTAGATTCTGGAATTTGCTAATGTGGAGTCTGATTTTAAATGGCCCTACTTTTTATGTTTGCTTTTTTATGTACACTTATGTACACTTTGTATGGCATATCATTTGACCCCAACAGAGGTAAGCAAATGGTGAAACAGCTGCTTATAACAATACTCAGGTAGCGGCTGTAAACTGTGATCTCTCTTGTTGCACAGAAGTTTGGCCGGCTACTCCTGCAGCGGCAAGGAAAAGTTACATAAATGCTAATTACATTATCATCCACGCTGAAGAGTGGCATATGACTGTTACATCGACCATGTGTACACTGCAGTAAAACAGCCTATCCGTAAAAATTACTGGGAGAAGTATTCATTGGAAACATGACACATTCCAATTGTCTAGGTTCACCTGCCACTTCAGAACTGCAGGGAAACTTTTAAGAGATGTTGAGTTTAGGGGAGTAAATTCAAGGATAAACAAGGGGAAGTGCCAATAACTGGTTCACAATCAGTGATATACCAATAAAGGGAACAGAGCTGGTTGACTACCTGCATGAGGAAAAAAGCAATTCAGCAACTTGCTCACACACACGTGTGTGTTTTTGTATGTGAGGGAATTTTGGGGCTATATGTAGAATTATTTGTGTTACAATGTGGTAGTAACAATGTCATTATAAAGTAACAGTATTTACAAAATACTAGACTTTTCCCAATTTCACTGTTGAATCCCATAAGGTTAAAAACAAGCATTGCCATTAAGGAAATATATATATATATATATATATATATATATATATATATATATATATATATATAGTTGTGTGTGTACAAACATGCACATGCACACACTAACACACTCACACACACAGACAAACTCATGCACACACACATTTGTGCAATGACACACACAAACACGTGCACACATATGCATGTGCAAGGACAAAGACATACAGAAGCATGTATGACTGTGCACACAAGAGAACAAGAAAAATAGACACAGCTATAAAATCAGTTACTGCTGTTTATAAACGGTCGCAGATGCTTTCGGATCAAGCTTCCAGTGGTACCAGTAGTGCTACTCTGTGTTGTCCCAGTTGTGAAACTGAAAGGTACTCTGTTATTTGCTGCTGGTGGAGTGAATTTATTATACATCCTCCCTTACCCATTTAATATCTACCCACTTTCTCAAACAAGACATCTGTCTAAGCCAAGGATCCACTCTTAGGCATCTGGAGATATGGAAAATTTGTATCATGTTTTGCGTACATTTTTTCCATCTTTAGACTTGCTTTGTGAATCAGGTTTACCACAGTGTATGTGGTGATAAAAGATAGTTTGCTGCAGATTAAAGCATATGTAACATCTCCACATATATGGAAACTGGCACACTATTAACTGGTTTACCTGTGGTGGGAAAGGTGTTCTTCAGATAAGAAATTCTTCCTGAACTTCCTTATCAACAGTAAGATTGTATTTGGAAGGTCTAAAAGTCCATTGCATATATAATCAGAAGGTAATGTGCTGTTGCTTTCCTGGTTCATTTTTCTCACATCCCCCTCCCCAGTCGTAATTAAGTGTTACAGACATCATTCAGGAAGAACCTGTAAGCTGCACCAGTCTTATATCCCCATGCATTCCTGTATTTTCCTTTTTGTCACTAATTTTAAGCCTAGCAGTATCCTGCATCTAGGAAAGGAGCTTTGGACTTGCCATCTCAGGATCAAGTTAACCTTTCAAAACAATTTTCACATTTTTTTGGGAGTGGGGTGGCTAATAATTGTCTGGCTTATGTCAACAGCTGTCCATTATCTTAGCTGTCACAACACACTGAGTCCCCTCACCCCAGCAAACACTGTCACACACACACACACACACACACACACACACACACACACACACACACACACACACACACACACACACACACACACACAAAAAAGCAGTCAAAGCTGCCAGTGACTGCCAAAGTGAATTTAAGTCACATAAGCTTTTCCAGTTTAGGGAAGGCATGTTCAGTGTAACATTGCTGAGAATACAATGGGTGTTTTCATGGCCAGAGCTATTTTGGGATAGATGCTGATGATTAATGTTTTGTGTGATCTGCAGCAGATGGAGATAGAAAAAAAGATAATTTTGGGGTAGTGATCTGTCTTAGTACACTGCATCAGTGGAAGGCAAATGTTTGCACTGTGACATGTTATTTATAGTCACACATTCCTATTTATTGTCATGCTTTCCTGTGATTTTAGAGGGCAGAGTTCTTAGAATTAATATTTTATGGGAATACATTTTGAATAATACATGAATATTTGTGAACTTTGGTTACTTTTTATTCAAATGCTACAGGGTATTGTTTCACCTTACAATTGCATAGAGATGAATTAAGACACCTGTATTATTTTGTATTACATGCATAAAATACCAGGACAGAAAAAGTATTATGGTCTCAACAGCCTACTTGGTACCTAAGGCTCAAATTCTAAACCTACCACCCTAGAACACAAAAAAGGAAAAAAACTAAGGGTAATGCTGCTCAATGCCAGAAGTCAAAATCACAAAATGCACGCACTCGAGGCCCTTCTCAGTATGGAGAACATCGATGTCTGTGCTGTGACAGAAACCTGGTTCAAGGCTCCTGAGAGCACCCCAGCACTATCAGGTTTTACCTCATATCATGCGTTCCGGCCCCAAAATCCGGACAATACCAAGAAAGGAGGGGGGTATCCATATTCATCAAGGACACCCACACCTCAAGACTGGTGGCAACGCACGATGCATCGGAGACCATCCAGGTGCAATTAACCATAGGCAAGACTGCTCTGCAAATTGTAGCATGTTACAGGCCACCCTCACAAACTCAGGAACCTCACATGGCCTTCCTGAAAACACTAGAGGGATAAATGTATCACCAAACACCATCATACTAGGTGACTTCAATTACCCTAATATAGACTGGGAACACTACTCAAGCCCAAACACCCTAGCCCAAAAGTTCCTGGAATTCATAAACTCAAATGCCATGGAACAACTAGTCACCATCCCCACAAGAGGAGAAAACATACTTGATCTCATCATCATGAACATGGGAGCACAATGTTCAACACCGGAAGTATACCCCTCACTGGTGACATCAGATCACAAACTAATCTCGCTGGAGGTCCTCATCCCACCCCCACCAGAAATAAAAAAGACCACAGTAAAGAACTTCTCGAAAGCCGACTTCACACTTCTAAAGACTAGTGTGGTCTCCTTTAAGGCCCCCGAGCCGGTGGAAAACAGTACTCAAGCCGCTGAATCACTTACAAATGCCTTCTACCAGCACCTGCAGGACTGCATGGATAAGGCAATCCCAAGCAAAACAAAGACTCTTTGTACCAAAGGCAAGCGTCCAGTCTGGTGGACCCCAGCCATAAACAAACTCTACAACAAAAGGAGGAAGCTACTACAAGATAGAACAAAATCCTTAAAAGGTATGACACCCTTGATCACTATAAGTAAAAAACTAAGAGCTCTCATAAAATCATCCAAAGCAAATTTTGAAAGAAAAATAGCTAAAGACTCAAAAGACAATCATAAGGCCTTCTTTAGCTATGTTAGAAACCTGGGAGGAAACTCCCAGATATGTTCAGAACTAGTTCAAAATGATGTGAAGATTACTGATCCTACAGACATTGCCAACATACTGGCTGACAGGTTCAGTGCAAACTTTTCCCCTCCCCAAAAGGAGAGATATCTATACCAAGCGATTGCAGCCCCCAAACATCTCCAACGCCCAAGTGAGAACTGCTCTCTCCAAAGCAAAAACACAGCATCCATGGGACCTGATGGTGTCCCCAGCTGTGTGCTCCACGAACTCAACGAGGAATTAAACCCACAGCTAGGACAGCTGTTTAATCATAGTCTTACCTCTGGATACGCACCCAGGAGTGGCGCACTGCAACTGTGGTCCCACTTCACAAAGGCGGTGCCTCCACCGACCCTGGAAATTACCGGCCCATTAGCTTGACAAGCCTTATCTGCAAAGCCATGGAGAGGATCATAATGGACCTCATAAATAAAGACATAGGGAATTTGCAGACTTTGGATCCATCCCAGTTTGGCTTTGTCAAAGGCAGATCATGCCTTCTAAACTTGGTTGACTTTTTGAAACAGTCACCAAAGCCATTGATGAGGGAAAGGCAGTCCATACAGCCTACCTCGATCTGGCGAAGGCCTTCGATACAATACCCCACTCGGGTATCATTGAAAAACTCATCAGCTTAAATGTTAACCCATACATCACAAGATGGGTTGCAAACTGGCTGAGTGACAGAACCCACAGGGTCAGAGTTGCTGGCGCCATGTCAGACTCAAAGCCTGTCACAAGTGGTGTACCACAGGGCTCAGTCCTGGGCCCACTCTTGTTTGGCATCTACTTTTCCAAGTACAAGCAAACACAGGAGGGTTATGGCTGACAAAGTTTGCAGATGACTGCAAACTGGGCCATAGTAGAAAACACATCTGACACAGATATCCTTCAGAAGGGTCTCACAGAAACGGATAACTGGTGCCAGAGCCATGGCCTAAAGTTAAATGCCAAAAAATGCATAGTCATACCCTTCGGGAAAAACAAGGTTACCACTAGCTACCAAATAGGTGGCAATCCACTGAGCACAGAAGAAGTTATCAGGGACCTGGGGACCCAGGTTGATAGTAGTCTGTCATTCGACACCCATGTAGCTAAAGTAGTTAGGAAGACCTTCTACATTGCCCACCTTATCATGAAGGGATTCTCATCTAGATCAAGGGAGGTCATAGTCTCCTATACTCATCACTCATCAGACCAATGATTGAGTACAATGCCCCATTCGGAATGTATCTGACCCGACACTTGCAGCAGCTGGAGAGGCCACAAAGTTCCTCACCAAAAGGATAAAGGGTCTCAAACATCTGTCCTATGCTGCCCGACTGAAAGAACTCCAGCTCTATTCAGTCGCACCGCTTGCTCAGAGGTGACCTTTGCCTAACATACAAGGCCATGTCAAACCCAGATTTGATGAATATGCTTCACCTCAAAAATCTAGATCCGTCAGAGCCACAAGGGCAGGAGACTTAAACCTCGACACGGCTATTAATAGGACGTGCTGGAGGGATAGATTCATCACCCAAAGACTCCCTATGCTGTGGAACAAAATTCCGGTATATGTGAGGCAGAGCACCTCGCTGGCCTTGTTCAAGAGAAATCTTGACCAATGGATGGGAGATCGCAGATATACCCCAGGGATTACCTCAGTGTCACTGCTCAACAGAGGCACAGCAAAATAATGGGTATAGTTCCCCATACTAAAGGGGTGGCGTAAGCCACAAAACTATGGGCTAGGCTTGTAAATGCCCTCGGGCAGATAGCCTAGTATGAACCTATGAACCTATGAACCTATGTCACCACAATAAACAGAACATGCTGGTGGGATAGATTCCTGTCCCAGAGACTTCCCATACTCTGGAACAGACTACCTGTCTATGTCAAACAGAGCTCTTCATTAGCACTCTCCAAGAAAAATCTTGATGATTGGATGGAAAATAGGAAATTCACCCCAGGGATCACTTCTGTGGCTCTGCTCGACAGGGGCACAGGAAAATAATTTTCTTGGGTGGCGAAAGCCAGGGTACCTTTTTGGCTAGGCTTATATAGGCCCTAGGGCCAATAGCCTAGCACCTACCTATGAACCTATGAACCTACAATGGCATGTAAATCTTAACCTAAATATTTCTTTCCTTCTTCCTCTCCCATTGCCTTTGCATTTTCCTCTCTTCATTTGATTCCAGGTCCCTTTGCTTTTTGTTTAATTTTCTCAATAAACATGCCCTACCAGGCTTTTAGGAAACAAAAAATAATGGTAACAGCTAACTTCTCTAGTCATTCTGTGTCGGGTTTGTAATTTTCAAGGTTAACACACTAATTTAAAGAATGTGATCCATCTCTAATGAGGGTGAGCTGGGTTCAAAATCAGATCAGAGTTATCTATAAACTGGCCAAAGAAGAATGACTGAACAACTCAGATAAAATAATCCTTTTAGATTATGTTTGGGGGTTGGGGGAGAGCTTGAAAAAAGAATTTCCCTCTTGTGTGTTTGAGGAATCAGGAGGAGAGCTTGCCTTTCTATCTGTTCCTGGAGATGGATAAGGGATCAGTGATTAACAGGTTACGTAGTGAATATGTGGCTATAGCAGATGTTGACCAAGTACAGCAGTAAATTAGGTAAACATTTGTGAAGCAGGTAGACAACTGACTGCACACACACACACACACACACACACACACACACACACACACACACACACACACACGGACGGACACACACACACACACACACACACACACACACACACACACACACACACACACACACACACACACACACACACACACACACAGACTCACACACATGGACTCACATACATGCACATACAAGTACCTGAAGAAACACCAGGCATCTGCTTTGTATCTCTCTAAAATTAAGTATTATAGATTCATATCTCTCAACTGTCCAGATTTTCACATAATGCCCAAATTTTTGCCTCATATTTTTTGGTCTTTACTACTTATAATTTGTGGTTTTCTGGCAAATTACTGAGTAATAATGTCACTAAATAATGGCAGACATATAAGATTCAGACTCCATATCCTTCAGAAAATGCATGCTGATGAAAAATTTGTTACTCTAGTAGCAACTTTGTAAGTATATAAGAGCAATGCCGAAAATCTGTCCTTATTCTTGGCCCTTCACCCCCCCCCCCCATTATTTTTGCCTTTCTTCAGATGTCTTGAGATAAGAGGCTGAGAGTTATGTGACTGGACCAGATCTGTTAAATAAATGTGTATGAATTGGTTAGTGCCACCAGTGAACTAGAAAAATACTTCAATCCTCCATTGTGCTTGTTCCAGGTTTTTTAAGATCTTCTTGTAGGGCTGTATTATCCTTAAAACACTTTAGCTAACCTGTGCCCCACAACCTGTTACAAACTGATGCCTTTTTTGTAACAAGGATGACAGATGTGGACCTCATACTTCATTTTAGTCTTCAGCAAAGATTTATACATAGAAACAATATAAGAATATGGATTTTTCTCATGGATAAGAGCCCCCTTACCTAAGCTGACTACTACTCTTTTATATTTTGCTCTTTGACTGTTTCTTTCCAATACTTCACAGATTATATCAAGTGCCAAATAAACGTGATGGTGACAGTTAATTTAGTCTCTTTTTATGTTTCTACTATTTCACCTACCAGTCTGTACATAGCCCCTGTGAGTCTAGAATGAATGAATAACTCCTGTACATAGTATCTCTGTGTCTAGCATGGATAAATAACTCCAGTATGCAGCTGCTGTGTGTCTAGAATGGATGAACTACAGTAAACAGTCACTGTATCTGGAATGATGGAATAACTCCTGCACATATTCACTGTATGTCTAGAATGGATGAATAACTCCTGAACATAGTCCTTGTCAGTCTAGAATGAATGAATGAACGAATGAATAATTGTGCAGTTTTGTGTTGATGATTAGCTGCATGTTGCCAATCATTTCATCAGCACAGACAGGTCCTTCAGTAACTTTTGTCCTTTGAATCTGCCAAACCCTTATGTTTGATGTCATCCAAAAAAGACAGATTGTCACCCCTTGATGTTTTCACTATATCTTTAGATATTTATCAGTAGCACAAGCAAAGTGTCATATACAGGAGCTTGGAAAGTGAGCGTCATCTCCATCTTGGCTTTGAAGTCCACATGACCACTTCTGCTGTAACCCAGCACTTAACTCTGTTACCCTTCACCCCAGCTTTTATTCATCCATCCTGTAGATTCCATATGGAGCTGTTGTTCCCCAAGTGTGTATTACAGACATCCTGTGACTATTTAATTGTCAGTTTGAACTTTGCCACTTATTTCCGCCTACACCTAGGCTCCACGATTTGGATGCCCTTTGGCACTTTACTGTTGCAGGACTTGCTGTTGTTAACATTCTCCTTTTGGCTCAAAAGTTTTTTTGAGTAATGCTTGAGAATCTTTCCAGTTATTTACCTTATGAGGGCTCTCAATATCAGATATGGGATCTAGTTCAGAATGTCCACAGTATCGAAAACCAAAGGTTTGAAATTCAAAAATTCGAACCTTGATACACCTGAACACACACACACACACTCACACACACACACACACACACACACACACACACACACACACACACACACACACACACACACACACACACACACACACACACACACACATTACTATTTTTGCAATGGGAGCTTGCCCTCATGCCCACTCTGAGATCCCACCACATTGAGGAAAGGCAAACTCCTTATCCCAAAAAATACTGGCAATCAGAAAAAAAGCTTGTCAAGTGGTCTGAACATTCAATCAATGAACATATGATATTCTGCCCCTTTGATAAATTGAAGGGAACCCCAGATATGATATATATGTACATACCACAGGGGTAGTTCCAGATGTTACAGTGATCAGTGGTTAAGACCTTAAAAAGAACTGGAAGTGGGTTCTTTAGAAAATAGAAAGAGGAAATTAAATAGGAATAAATGGAATTTGTGGGAACAAGATAGAGCCGCAGTGGTTAGCGTTGTCGCCTCACAGTAAGAGGTTCTCCTGTTCAATTCTCGGCTGGAGCACTTTCTGTGTGGAATGTGCATGTCCTCCCTGCGATCAAGTGACATTTAAAGACATACAGGTAGGTGCGTGCACGAATAGGTGTACCTTCTTTGAAGATTGGGCATCGGGCTGGCAACTCGGCACCATAAAAATCCAATGCCAATCATTAGTGGACCGGAGTTCCGCTGTGGCGACCCCTAACTGGGAAAAGCCGAAAGACATTACTAATAAATGCAGAGCAGTGCTTAGGAGGAAGAGTGATGTTTAAAGGAAAATGATCAATTTATATAATGCTGGCATGAATGAAAATTGTTAAAATGTAAACTTTATGAAGTTAACAGCTAAGTGTTAGTGCCGTTTGCTTTCTTTTCTATTACAGTATGTCATGTTTATTAAGGATGTTAAAAAAAGGATCTCTGCTTCAGTCTTCCACACTCCATGGTTCAAGCCTGACCTCTGTTCACTATGTTGAGATTGCACAGGCTCTGAGCTAGTACTCTTGCTTTCCTTTCAAAATATGTTAGTTACTTTGTTACACTGAAAACTCTGTACATAAGGTCTTTATCCTTGCCCTTGTGGCTCAAGTCATGCCTGAGAATGGTGCAAGATAGACAAGTTTCCCAACCCAGTTAATCAAGGAATATATTTAAATTAGTGATGAGTATCCTGTGAGGCACTGAGTCATATACTTTGCTGAACTTCATCAAATATATACACAGCTGTCCACTGCCTTTATGTTCTGTTTAAACACATCAATTGAATGTGTATGGCATAGACTTCATACATGTTAACTGTGTTATCTTGGATGCTGGAGTCCCCAACCCACTCCAGTAATCTACCAGTCTCTCCTTTTAGGATAGAAGACTGACTATATATACATGTACGTAAAGATCTTTATTGACCATGGCTGTAAATGAAACGTTGCCTTTATACAGTTACTGGACTTAATATTATGTATGTTACACATTTCTGTTGTAGTGGGATGCTACTTGCAAGCACATTGTATTAAATGCTTTTGACAGCAGCACTATTTTAATTGTCCAAGACAAACAAGTTCCCTAACTCAGTTAACAAATTAATATATTTAAATTAACGTCACAGCGAGGCTAGTGAAATGACAGCCATCTCCTTCAAAATTGTTGGATATATATTTTCTGCATCTTGATATTTGACTAAAAGATGATCACATTACTCTTTCTCCTCTCCTAATTTTAAACCTTCTTCTTTTCTTGTGTTTTACATCCACATTCTTCCACACACAGAGCTGGGGTAATTAAAATGCTCACTCTCTCCCCATCCTTCCTTTCCAGTGTTCTTTGTTTGCACACATATTTATAGAGAAGTTGTCTGTAAACATTGAGTTCTCTCTGTTTTGCAATCCTCTGGCAATCGCAATACTTTAGCAGATGCCTGCAGAAATCTTTACTTTTCCCTTATGCCTTCATATTTTAAAAATAGTGCTGCTGTCAGATCATCTAATAAAATGTGTTTGCAGGCAGCATCCCACTAAAACAAGAATGTCATGTAACATACATAAAATTAAGTCCAGTAAGTGTACAGAGACTAAATTCAGTTTACAACTATGCTCAATAAAGATCTTCATGTGCATGAATATATAGTCAGACGTCTGTGCTAAACAGCTTCCAGTCAAAGCAGCATGGCTTAGCAGCAAAGAAAAAGTTCAATGAAAAAAGTATAAAAGGTTATCATGTTTATCAGAGCAGTACACTTTTTTCAGTGTTAGAATTCTTATTCATGGTATGATAACAGGTATGCTATTTTCTTTGAAGAAATGTGTACTACACATCTTACTCTTCCTGCGACTACCTCTCATTTCTGAGTTCCCATCATGCTTTTAGGGCTATGTATTATGAAACCATAACACAAATATGCTCAGCTCTAGCACAGTTTTAGGATTTTCACCCGCACTTCACTGTGCAAAGAAAGAAAGGTAAATGCTCTTATACACACACACACACACACACACACACACACACACACACACACGTATATATATATATATATATATATATATATATATATATATATATATATATATATATATATGTTAGAATTAACAAATGCTCTTCACAATTTTTTTCTTGGAAACACACAGTACTGCTGTCTATGAATAGGATCTGCAATTAGAATTAGATCATCTTAGAGGATTTAAAAGGATTTTATAAACTTGCACAGTGCCCATTAATTTATTTTATTTCTTTGTTGCACTCTAAATGAACTGATCCAAAACAAAAGAAT
>NC_056751.1:577390334-577435334 GCF_019279795.1 Protopterus annectens | reverse complement strand
AAAGAGACTAAGAGAACATTTACAATAGGAAAGAGTGTGGCATCAGAGGAACTTTACCAGCTTCTGGAAAATGTCTCAGTAGATGGCACAAAGAAACTCTATCAAGTTGCAAGGGAAAGACAGAAAGAAAAAGTAGATAGTCAGAGACCCTTCATAAGGGATTCCAGCAACAACCTGCTTTCCAGTCCACATGACATCAAAAGCAGATGGAAGGAGTACTTTCACCAACTTCTGAATGATGAAAAGTCCACCGAATTGGTATTGCCCCAGACACATCCTCTGATGAAAGAAGAGGATGAGCCCATCCTAGGAGAGATAAGAACACCACTAAGGAAAACGAAGTCAGGGAAAGCAGCAGGCTCAAATAAGGTCACAGCAGATGTAAGCAAGATGTTGGGTGAGTTAGGGGAGAAATGGCTTCTGAGTTTACTCATTGCGGTAGAGAGAGAAAGGTGTATCCCAGATGACTGGGGAATAAGCAATACCAGTGCCATTGTACAAGAATAAAGGGGCATTCACAGGTGTGGGCAGTATAGAGGTATCAAACTCCTGTCACACTGCAAAAATGTTCTGGAGAGGATGATTTATAAAAGAATATGCACAATAGAAAAAAGCAAGATGGGGGACAAGCAGTTCAAATTCAGATCAGAATGCAGCACAACTGATTCCATGTTTGCAGTCAGACAGATAGCAGAGAAGAAAGTAATGATGAGAAAAGAGTCCAACTGGGCATTCACAGACTTGGAGAAAGCATATATCTAGGTCCCAAGAAACATATTTGGGCTGTTCATGATGATCTGAAGTCCCAGAAATATTAGCCGAATTAGTGCAGACTACGTACAAGAACCCAGTAACACAAACACAAACACTATTCATACTCACAGACTGGTTCCCAGTGGGAGCTTGTGTGCATCAGGTTTCATCTCTGAGCCCACTGCAATTCATACCAGAGATGGAGTACATTAGCAAACAGTTAGAGGGGATATAGCAGCAACGTTGCTGTATGCAGATGATATGGCATTAGAGCAGACTCTGAACAAAAGCTTCAGCAAGAGATAGGGGAATGAAGTGCAAAACTGAAAGCACAGAGAATGAAGCGGAGTACAAATAAGAGAGTTGTAATGGCAGCAAATGAGGAAAATCAGGAGAAGCTGATAAATGAAATCGAAAGAAAGCGAAAGTTAAGGGCTTAACGTACCTGGGAGGGGTGGTTGAGGAGGGGTAAGTCTGAATGAAGAGGTCAAAGAAAGAATCAGAGGGGCTGCAGCCAACTGGCAGAGAGTGTCAGGTGTAGTGTATAACAGGAGAATGCCACAAACGTTTAAATGTAAGGGGTACAAAACAGTGGTGTGACCAGTACTACTGTATGGTAAAGACATCTGGGCAATGAAGACAGAGCAACTGAGGAAGATGATGGAGATGAAGTGGCTGATAGGTGGCAGTCTGTGTGACAGATGAAGCAATGAGGATATCAGAGCAGAAGTCCAGGTAGCACTAATTGCAGAGAAGGTCAAAGAGAACAGATTACTGTGCCTCAGGCACATGTGCAGAAAAGCAGAAGACAATCTATTGAAGAAGATTTGGGACAGACAGGAAAAAGGCATGAGGAAAAGAGGATGTCCAGCAAAGAGGTGGACTGATTGTGTGAGAGAAGACCTGTGGTGGTCAGGCATGATTGTAGAAGTAGTAGGAGAGAGACACTGAATAGGGAGAGATGGTGACAACTGACATGATACCCTGACCCCATGTAGAAAATGGGAAAGGGGGGGGGATAATGATGATTAGATTAAACTATCAGGTATCTTCATTTACGTGATTTAATTACTTTTCCATCCATCCAGATCAAATTAACAGACCTGTAGTTATTTACATCTCTTTTGCTTTCAGTTTTGTGAATTGCTGTCACATCTACCTTCCTTCATTCCTTGGGTAGTTGCTTAACCTCTCCTGATTTGTTACAGGAAGTGGTCAGATATATTGCTAATTCTGCACTCAGATATTTCAAAATTCAGAGATGATGATCATCAAGCCATATTGCTTTGTCTAGTTTTAATAAGTAGAAATAAAATATAAAATTATACTAATAAATGGATGTCTAACAGACTGCCCTGACTGATTTATCAAAGTCAAATCTGCTGTAGCCAGTAAAGTGAACCAGTACTTCTCAGACAACAAAACTTTTAAAAGTAGGATTTTATGTGGGGCCAAGCTCCACATCCCCTATACAGAGGGCACAGTACTTACATCCCTTAAATATACAAGTAACTCCAAGACTGGCACAATGCTGAGAAAAGGACAGTTATCTGACTTCAGCAACCTCAGTTAATAAATAGTTTTCCTTAAAAAAAGAGCTTCTTAAATGTATGGCTGGGATTGACTCAGTTTCAATAAATATATCTCTAGTCTATGCTTATATTACCATAGTAAATGAAATTAAACGTAATGAACAGAGCAAAGTATGGTACAGCTAGTCTGCTTAGCACTTCCTGATTTTGGCAAGGTTAAAAAAGCTTACTGGACGTTGTTTACAGCCTGACGTCCGGAGATGTGAGGTACACAAATCATAATGAAGCATATAAATGTATAGGTAATTCCATATTTAGGTTAGGTTATTAAGATCAGCTGGTTGATGATTATGCTGTCTGACTGATCCAGTGTTCCTTACTAGCTAATATTTTCCTTTTCTGAGTCTGGATCTTGCTTCCTGTACAGTGCTTTTAAATATTTTACCACGCTGTTATACAAATACATTCCATGACCTTTGAGTTGCAGCAGAACATTTAGCAGTTCTGTGAGTTCTTTGATGAACAGGCCAAGTTTCCTGTCTGGTATTATTCTTTGCTGTTTGTGAAGACAATAATGAGAGCTTTCTGAAACAACGTGTCTTTCCAGTGAGACCAAAGCTTGGGACCTTGGGAAAAACATCCATGACAGACTGTCTTCCATGCCCAGCTTGCACTTCTGTCTGTGAATATATTTTCAAACATAACTTTTATCATTGCTGATAATAAAGCTATTTACGGATGTTCATTTGCTTTTGGGGACAGAACATGTAAATTAGACACAAATATGACTGTTTTCTGATGCACAATGGGAGAATCAGAGAGAAAAGCAATGCTGTTGATTATTAAGATCTAAGATTTTGAGGTCACACACATGAAGCAACGTCTGCTCCAGTGGTATGGAGGGTGTTTTTTGTCTTCATTACCAGTGACTGGAATTTGGGAGTGAATGTAAGTTATGGTATTTGCTAGGAGTTGGAAGGACTGAGAGGCTAATGACTTAGCATCCTATCTATGGGGAAGAGGCACTAGAGAATATATAACAGCCTGCATTATTTGCAAGTATTAGCTGCCTAGCTACAGAGATGTATATACATATTTATTATTTGTACATAGGGATGTGTACATACTTTGAAGACATCATCACATGGTCCATCTTAGAAGGAAAACAGGTAGCTGCTCTTATTTAAAGGATGGTCCCTGAAGGGCATTCTAAGACAACTCCCTTTCCCTAAACCAGAAAAAGAACCTAGACAGCAACCACTGATTAACAGTGAGGACTGTTAGGGTCCACTGTGCCCTTCAATTTCCACATGGAATGAGTGCCACAACTTGATGAAGATGCTGAGGACAGGTGGTCCAAATTTGTACCTACATTTTGTTAACTGGAAGGAAAAAACAATTTCAGAAAATGAAGCAGCAGTTTCATAAACAGGGAGTTTCATAAAAAAAGTAGTCCCCCACCAAAAAATGGATAAATAAATAAATAAAATAATTAATACAAATACAACAGTGAATCACACTGGTAGCAAAGCATAATGTTGCAATCAAGAAAAGTAAAAGAACATAGCATATGAAGTAAGGCATCATTCGAAGATTTAGTTTCTACAAATCCTTCGAGGCATAGGGTCAACTAAATGCATCTATACTTGGATTTCTCTTGCTACCTTACCCATATCTCAGTGGAAATGATCACAAATAATACTGGTGGTTATGTAAACTTACTAAAACGAGGCCATAATCACTATTGCGGTTTACTGCTTTCATCCAGGAATGCAATAAAGGCACTACTGTCATAGCCGATATCATCTGTACTGGTTCCTGGCCAGCAGACAGGATTGCCTGGATGAAATAAATTATGTTATATTTGCTTATACTGGTTCAAACCTGCCAGGTCATGCTAACTGGGTGACATTATCACTGCATAACTGATTACTTATTCGATTTATTGCCACAGGCTGGTACAAGAGTGGAAAAGTACAACTAAAGCCAGTATGGATGCTGGCTTATAAACTGCTCACCAAGTCGACAGCATATGGCATTGCAAACAACAGTAGCAGCCAAAAGAAGAGAGTCTGACACTCTCATCAGCAGAGATGTTAGACTACTAACATAAATCTGGTTGGTATAAGTGCAGACAAAATAAATGAATCCAACAGGACGGTTAATGTGTCATCGCTGACTGATGTGAAATTAGTTATGTATAACCCAGAAGTGATCTGTGCCCTGTGGCCATTAGGAAAATATGATGCTCTCTTTATATTCTCAGAAGGAAGCATTGGATGCACCTGTGCAACAATAACACCTTAATGTTTTATTACAAATTCACACTGGTACCAAAATATAATGTGATTAAGAAAAGTAAGAGAACAAAGCATATGAAGTAAGGCATCATTTGAGGGCACAGGGTACCACCTCATCTCTGTAACACACACTTTTTGTAATCTAACCATTAACTAATAATTATTAGAAATGTTTCTTTAAGATTTATACTCCTCTTTCTTATTGTAACCTCTTAGAAACTTAGTGTATACATTTTGTGTGGAGCTTTTCTCCATGCGTTCTGCTAAAAAGGGGTCTTGTGACTAGTCGGACCATTCTGCTAAACAAATGATAGTTAATAAATGAACAAATAAACAAACAATCAAAAAACAAACACCCTTTGTGTCAATACAAAATTCCTAGAGAATTCTGAAGCAGCTATGAGAGAAAGAAATTAAAATGCAGGTTTTAAATGCAGAAAGAAAGATTATAAACATTATACTTGGAAAGTAGAAGCTTTACATTGCCAGAAGAAATAGGTTCATATGTTCACAGGTGTTTACTAAGCTAATGACCACAAGGACCTTTTTAAGCCTACCCATGCATTCCAAATTTCTGACAAGTTCTACCCATGCATCCCAAATTTGTGACAAGTTCTGATACCCTTGATATGTGTAAGCATGGGCCTGGGAGATGAACCATTTACAGGTTACCTGTTTGCATTAGAGACATAGGTGCCAAACCATGGATGAATTTCTGGTTTCCCATCCAATTGTCCAAGTTGCACTTGAATTGTGTTAGGGAGGAACTCTGCTTCACATGGATGGGGAGCCTGTTCCATAGACGGGGAAGTCTCTGGGATACATACGTATCTATACAGCAGGTCCTATTTATATCACAGGCAAGTTTTAAGTCTTTAGAATGAGTAATTCTGGTACTGTTTGTTTTGTGGTTATGCAGGAGGTCCATTAGAGTGGGCTCTGACAATGCCCTGTATGCCAGGCATAGATCTCCCCTCAAAAGCCTGTAGGAGACAAAATACAGGGATGGGACCTTGAGGTGGTCTGCATAGGACATATTACATATGTCCTGTATTCTTTTAGTGAGGAAGCTCTGTGAACATTCCAGTTGTTGGATATGTCTGGTTAGGTACATGCTAAATGGTGCATTGTACTCAATGATAGGTCTGATGAATGCCAAATACAGTGGAACAATGACTTCCTTGGACTTATATGTCATAACTTTGTTTATAAGTTGTGCAACATAGAATGATTTCCTCACCACTGTAGACACGTGATGATCAAAGGCTAGATTACTATCTATGTGTCTCCCTAAGTCCCTGACTACTGGGCCACTCTAAGGGGTGTGTTATCAATATGATAGTTACCAGGGATGGATGACTTCCCAAAGGATACTATTATGCATTTATTGGCATTTAGTTTTAGTCCATGGCTGTGACACCAGTTATTTGTCTGTCAGCCCCTCCTAGAGAACATTTATGTCAGTGTGAGATTCAATGACAGCTCCTAATTTGCAATCATCTGCAAATTTAGTCAGCTAGAGACCACTGACATTGGGCCTTGACTTCTGAGAAGTAAATTCCAAAAAGGAGCAGTCCAAGGACTGATCCCTGAGGTACTCCACTTGTGACTGGCCTCGTTGTAGAAGTGGACTCCCCAATTCTAACTTCCTGGGTCCTGTTTGTGAGCCAGTTGGCTATCCACTGGGTGTCTTTACGGGTTTGTACCTAACCTCTTGAGTTAGTCAACAAAGCCAACTCGATGTGCAACATGGGAGACAGATAAGCAAGTAGTGTGGCACAGGGTAAGCAAAAACATGGAAAGATTTCTTCTAAACCGGTATAGAAACTCATGGTGGGTGCAACAAATCTGGGGGGCTTAGTTCTCAACCACTTACCACAAAAAATCTGTACAAAGCCAGAAATAATGGGGAGACAAAACCCCAAAAATAGGGACAGATTTTAAATAGTGCTCTTATAAACTTAGAAAGTTGCTAGAATAAAAGGTCTTGTGTTACCATGCATTTTATGAGGGATATGAAGCCTGAAATTCAAATGTCTGTCATTATTTAATGAATTCAGTCATCACTGGTTTGCCACAAAAATCCAGAAAATCACAAATGTTATAAGGAACAGACCAAAAATATGAAGCAAAAATCTGGACATACTGCAGAAATCTGGACAGTTGAGAGGTATGCCTGGCGATATATTTTCATTTATAAGTAAAAAAGAGAAAAAAGAACAAGGTAGCCAAACACGGCTAAAAGACATAAATTTATTAAAATACAAGTGGTAAATTTATGCCTTTTAGCTGTGTTTGGCTGCCTTGTTCTTTTTTACTTATTTATATTTGCTTTTGGTACAAGGCAGCCTTTATCAGCATGGTTGGCATCTTTATAGGAATCTTTTCATTTATATTCTGTGTATTAATCCTAAACTGACAGGACCAAAAGCATAAAAAAACAGAAATATACCAGCACATATCAGGTTAAACTTTTTTTTTTCAGCAACATCTCAGTTTAAAATTAGAATGCTTTACTTTCTACAGAATAAAGCCAACTAGCACAAGAAACTATGCTAATTAGTATGGTCAGCTATTTTGGTAGAAAGAGTCTCAAAATCGCTGAGCTTTTATTTAAGCTGGAGAAACTCATTAAGAATATACAGCACCTTCAATTATTAGAAGAATTTTGCATATCACTTCACATATTGAGAATAGTTGTAATAACTGTTAAATGTTTGGAATCAAAATCATTATACATTTATCTAACAGTTTATTTTATCCTTCAAAAGACTCAATGTATGGTATATATTACGAAAATTATTAATATGGCTGGGAAGGCAGACTCATTACCAGGGTTCTAGTCCAGTGATCCAGTCAGTAGTGTTGTAGCAGGAACAACAATTCTTATCTAGTGTGCTACTAAAAGCATGTCTATTGTGTTGGTAAAATTTGCCAACAGTACCCCTCAGAATGCTCAATAGTAAATCATGTCTAATGCAGCTTTTACATGCATGCCTTTGTTGTGAGTCATGACACTTTGAAAATTAAACTGCAATTCTTATACCAAATGGCAAATTCTGAAATTTCCTGTTATGCCTTTAAAACATTTTTGCAGGGGGCTTCACGTCCTGAATCTCAACACTCCTGTTACAGCTCTCTCTCTCTCTCTCTCACTCTCTCTCTCTCTCTATATATATATATATAGATAGATAGATATATAGATATATAGACATACACACACACACACACACACATATATATATATACATATATATATATATATATATATATATATATATATATATATATATACACATAAAGTTTGAGATTGCTTCACCTCATCAAAAGAGAATACAATAAGATACCACAATTTCAGAATTGTAATATGTATACTCCAGTTTCCTTTGCATTTTAGAAACATGCTGTAGGTAAACTGATGATCCTCTTAGGTGTGTGTTAGTGTGTGTGTGTGTGTGTGTGTGTGTGTGTGTGTGTGTGTGTGTGTGTGTGTGTGTGCGTGTGTATGTTTGCGTGTGTTCCATGATAGACTGGCATCATATCCAGGACTATTTCTTTGCTTTTCACCCACTATGTGCTCGGATAGGCTATGGCTCTCCAGTGACCCTCAACTGAATCATTGAATGAACTGGATTGTTTTTTCCTGGGTTTAGCATTTCCTATTAATATTGTAGGTCTGTATTTTTACCCAGTGGAATAATATGCAGGACTGACACCCCAACAAATTACCTGTCAGGCACTACAGGTAATTCTTCTTTCTTTCTTTCTTTTTTCCCTCCTTCCTTTCTTCTGACCTCCCTCTCCTTCTCCTCCTAACTCTAGTATACCACAACTTCCACTTCTTAATTATTCCTATCTCTCTCTCTATTAATAGACATAAATCTAATTTTGCTTCTCACGTATAATGTAGTAATACTGTAACCAAGTAAAATATCTAATCTTATTCACCTGCTAAGTCTCATATTGTACTCTTGTGTCTATACATTCTGGAAGAAATTTAAAGCAAATGTTTTCTTTTTATTGCATAATTCTGTATATTTTTTAACTTGTTAAGTAGTAGTTAGTGGAGCTTTTCTCCTCGGGCCTCCACTGAAAATGGACATGTATCCAGTTGGACTAGCCCGGTTAACAAATGTAAAATAAAATAAAAAAATAAAATACAGAAATGCGACCTTGTTTTTACTGTCATAGCCATGCTGATAAGGTGTTTAAATACTTTCACTGAAGTATATTTTCAGCATTAGCATTTCCTTAAAATAAGTACCATGTAATTGACATCCATTTTTGCAGTTTAAAATCAATTAAAATCCAGAAAGTGCTGCCAGTGCCCTATCAATAGTCACAAATTCTAAAATCATTTCAGGACATTAAGTATACATATATATATATATATATATATATATATATATATATATATATATACATACAGAGGAGTTCTCCCATCACTCTGTCTAATTTGGAAAAAAAATCAATACTCTTTCTTAAAAATACTAATTTCCAAATCAGAGATGCACAGTTTACCTCTGCCATCATTTTTTTTCTGTTAAAAAAAAAGCATCTATCATTAAATATGAAGCAAACATGTTAGTATAATTTAGAACTCTTATGCTTTTAGGGCAGCTTTATGAGCTTCTGACATGTACAAAGAGCAAACAAAAAAAACATTGTTTGGATTATTACTTGTAACCCTGTTTGGAGTGAAAATAAAGAAGTTTTTTTGGTTGCTAGTAAGGGCAAGGAAGACCCGCAAACTGGGTATATGTTTCTCTTACCTTTAGCTTGGGTCCTGGGAAAAAAGGGTTGAGAGACGAGCCACTGGGCTTTTTCTGAGAGATAATGCTGGCTAAGGGGGACTCATGGTGTGGTGATGAATTTATAATTGCAGAAACCTGATCTGCCCTGCGTACAATGAGCAGACTGTAGTAGCATAACTTTGATGTGTAATGTCATCTTAATGAAGTAACTTTCTCTGCTGGAAATGGGCTTGTGCCATCATTGCCCCTCCCCCACCCCAAATGTGTTTCCTAGCAGACTTATCCAAATAGAACTTATGTTAGATATTTTAGAAAGAGAGAGAGAGAGAGAGAGAGAGAGAGCAGCATTTTAAGCTTCATTGCAGCTCATATGACAAATATAGCCAACAATAACATAACAGTAGGAGGCAGGGTCTGAAGCAGGATAAGTACATTTAAGGGAGTGTCCCTGGGCACCTGCTGTGGCAGTCTACACAAGCTATTCTTTTCAGTGGCATGAGCAACAGACATGGAATGATTACTGACATGTCAAAGCATTTAGTTTAATTGTTTATTTGGTGTAGATCTACAGGACTTTTTCATACATGACCTGGGCTATTCAGATAGTATATATAACAACATTCAATATACAAAGTAAGAGAAGATGCTTAACATTAGTAAATTACACAAATATAATAAAAAAATGTGCAATTTAATAAGTTTGCTGTATCAAGTATTATACACACAAGCAGCACACTGGTATAAAATATGTAAGGATATAGTTTTCAAGTATATTTCACAACCTGTGGAAACTGTACCTGCCAAACAACATCTAGCTCACTGTCACATCTTGCCAAGGGCTGCATTACCATGCAAAAATAAAGTAGTAATGTCCCCTTGAATGGGACTTTAGAAGGAGGTAACACATATCAGTGTGTAGGTGGCATCTTCAAGGGACACCTGTCCTTTTCTCTTTCCATAATTAATGCCCTTCAGTGCCAAGTTGCTTGCAATACAAAGTGAATGTGCATAATAAATTCATGAGGACCACAATGTGCCTAAGATATTGCTGTACATGTATAGCTAGATTGATTATTACAGAGTAGGGAAGTCATTTAATAGATAAGTAACCACTTCTTTTTGCAATTCTTTTATACTGTCTTCATTAGCAGATGCACTGTCAGGTCACTGAGCTATATTGTTGTGCATGGGACAGTCTTCTTAAAAGTAGTTTTTTTTTTTTGTCTTTATAATACATCAGCTGGAAATGCCATGGTGGTACGGCGGTAGCATTGTTACCTCACAGCAAGAGGTTCTCCCATTCATTTCTCGGCTGGCTTGGGAGTGCCTTCTGTGTTGAGTCTGCATGTCCTCCCCGTGGTTGGGTAGCATTTGAAAGACATGCTTGCGTAAATGGGCATACGTTCGTTGAAGGTTGAGTGTCGAGCTGGCACCTCGGCATTTCGTAAAAATCTACTGCCAATCATTAGCTGACCGGAGTTCCACTGTGGCGACTCCTTACCGGGAAAAGCCGAAATACAAACAACAATATAATACATCAGCTGGAAAGTGTGGGTGTCTGAAATGTGACATGCTAAATGACAGTTTGTGATGGTACATTTTGCAAAGGATACGCTATATATCTAACACTACCAGTTTCAGAAAATAAGCCTGTGTTGCCAGTATAGATAAGACAAGGCAGGGATTCTTATATAAGACTAACATTAACATAGAAAGCAATAGACATGGGGAAGGAATTGCTACAATGCACCCATTTTAGGAAATATTCAGAAATAAGCTCTAGTGCTAAACACATATAGAGAGACAGAGAGAGATTTGGGTGAAATATTTTTTATATAAACTCATCTGCGGTGGTGGTGCAGTGGTAGCATTGTCACCTTACAGTAAGACGTTGTCCTGTTTGATTCTCAGCTAGAGCGTCTTCTGTGTGGAGACATGAGTGAATGGGCGTACCTTCGTTGAAGGTTATGCGTCAGGGCTGGCAACTTGGCACGTAAAAATCTACTGCCAATCATTAGCGGACCAGAGTTCCACTGTGGCGACTCCTAACTGGGAAAAGCCGGAAGACACAACAACAACTTTTTACATAAACTCAACTCATTTAAACTCTATCGAAAATCAACATATCTGAACTCAACTTAACTTAACCAGCAAAACTCAAAAAAATTGTTTATGAACTGTGTAAAATTATTTATTATTCACTGGTATGAATTTTCTTACAGATGCATAAGTAATATTGCAGTTTGAGTTATCACAGTGTGCTGTACTGTGTGAGCTGGTGGTGTGCTTCCAGGGTTTTTTTTCCCCTTTCTTTCACTGTAGTGTGACTGTGAAGTTGTTATATGCAAGTTAGGGGTGGGGTGGTGAAGCCTTCCAAATGGGGGTATCCCCTACATATATATATATATATATATATATATATATATATATATATATATATATATATATATATATGTGTGTGTGTGTGTGTGTGTAAAATGTAATGGCTCCACCAGGGAAATGTTTAACAGATAGAGTGGCTACATGTGGTAAGCTATTGCTTTAAGTAAAGTTAAGTGGAATATTTGGTACAAGGGAACAGGACTTTTTATGTATAGGAGTATGCACAGAAACAAGGAAGAGGGAGTAGCCCCTCTAAAGATAGAGGCCTGCATCCCATTTAACGGGGAACAGCTGTATACCTGTGCCTTTCTAAGACCAGGGAAACTGCATTATGGCAGATACAATTAGACTGAGAGACCTGAGGGGCCTGGTGGAGTATTCTGTGAAGAGAGACAAAGACTCTGAGGTAGGAGTCCTGACTGGAGTTCACAACTGCCAGTGAAAGTCCCAATAGCTCAGATCTAGACTTGTTTAACAGGAAAACTGTTAGTCAAAGTATTAATTTTGCAGAGACTTTTGACAGATAAACCAGAAAGGTACTGCTAGAAAGCATTATATTTCCATCAGTTGAAGTCCTGGTGAAAACAGTCTTTGAATTATCTGTTGTGTATGACTATGCTATTAATTGTTTGAGTTCTACTGATTTATAGGGTGCATTTAATACTGTCAGCCATGAAATCTGAATTTGCAGCATAATTAATTAACCACTGTCATAGAACTGGCCGATAAAATGATCTGTTTTTCCTCTAGAAAAAAACTGTTCTACTAACCTGCCATTTGATTTTCTACCTGTTACTACCTTTTGGCTCCTGTTTTTCCAAAGTTAGTTCATTTTTATGTTCAACTGAATAAATCTGCTGTTTTCATAACAACTGAAATGAGTCTGCTGCTTAGAAATTCTGCAGATTGTGGAAACCATGAGCCGCTGAAGCTGTACACATTCATTTAAAGTTCAATTTCAACCTGTTCCTTCCAAACAGTGGGTTTTCATTCCTTTGGCAGAGTAAGAGAATTTTTTCCTTGAGCTATACTGCGGCAGAAGTTCCTGAAGTTAGTCCATGATCCAAGAAAGTGTTAGACTAATGGCTGAGGGGTTTAAGAGATACAGAATGGTCACTGTGAAACTGCTGCTACAAACAATAGATACCGCTGCTTAGGGGATGGTAGTGGCAGCCATTTTAATAGCCTAGCCAAGATCAGTGCCTCCTGTCAAGCCTCTCAACAGCTGATGACTTCAAGGCATATTTAGTAATCATTTAAAGAATTACTAACCAGTAGGGCTGGGATTGCAGGCCTTGAATTTTGGTAAGACCATTTATGTGAAAGCCATTCTGTGCCTATAAGGACATACCAAATACAGACTGCAGTAATTTTTGACAAAGAAAGGAAAAAAAAGTCAAGTGACAAGGCCAAGGTCACGTCCGAGAGCCTTTAAGTTTCCTGAATGGACTTTTTCCAGGAGTAAAATGATAAGAGCACATCTATTTGAATTAAAACACAGTTGGTTAGATCCAGGACATGTTAACAGCAAATAAATGACGTTAGAAATATTTGTGATAAACAGGCTTAAGGAAGCTTTACAAACAACTATTAAGAGGTGATTGTGCCAGAGCTTTGTAACTTTACTAGAAAGGATATTGTGCTATAAGGATGTAGTCAATGAATCTTCTACCAAGATAGTTTTAAAAACTGTAAAGTTGAAGGGGACCATGTCTATGCTTTAAGTGTGGCAGATGAAGTCATGTTGCCAATTATTTATTTATTGACATTTTATTACCGGGAAGGTCCAACTGGGTGGAAGCCCATATTCAGCAGATGTCCTGGGAGAAAAGCTCCAAATTATTACAAAACATTTTAAGAACAATAATTTTACAATCTTCAAAAATAAAACAAAAACATCTGCAGTTTAAATAATTATAACAAGCTGGACATAATATAAAAACATTGGTTAAGAATCGATACAAGGTATATGACAATCATTTAATATTTAGAGAAATTTTAGACAGTTTGTAGAAAACTTAAAGCTAAGTTAGTGTAATACAAATATGAATTGCAATATAAAGTGAGGGATAAAACAGGCTTATTGTATATTTAGAGAGAAAGTCAGAGAAGAGAAATAGATAGCAGAAAGGACATAAGTAAAGAAGGGAGCGGAAGGAGGTACAAGGAATGAAAAAATACTTGTTCACATTTAGGGATATAGGTTATCCTGGTTTTGAGCAACAACAGAGCCAGATTTTAGCTAGAAAGTCTTTCAGAGTGGTTCTGACAGATGGGAGGGTGGGTGTAGACCTAATGGATGCAGATAAGGAGTTTTAGGCCTTAGCAACCTTGTATGAGTACAGACAATGCCCAAGGGAAAAGCAAGTTAGAGACTCCCATAAAGACAACTAAAAATGCAGGGTGAGGATGAAGAGGCTGTGGAATGCAAGTGAGTTATGACCAGGATCATTGAGCAAGAATGTATTTTGCTATTATTCTATTGTGAAACCAATGAAATATTTGATAAAAATAGACAGGCAAGAACTATAGAGACTGTTAAACTCTGATAGCATGATTACCTTAGTGAAAACCCAATGCGTCTGTGAGAAGAAAGCCTCCTCACTGAAATCCATTGAGGTCATTTGTATGTAAGGGGAAAAGGCATACTGAGGTAATTTACCATATTAAAGTATTAAAGCCCTAGAAACAGATACAAGTAAGTGGAGTAAATGTAGTATCTGAGGTTACAGACCATGAGCAAGAAAAGTGGATTTTGCTCACACCAAAGGGGTAATGGATGGTGCACTTTCAAAATTGCAGAAGCAGAAAGTCCAAGAGTTTCTTCTGAGAAACAAAGACATTTTTTGAGAGTTGCCAAGGACTACTCATGCTAAACACCACATTGAAACAATTCCAGAGGTGAAAGTTAACTTAAACCCTCTAGAGTACCTGAAGCCCACAAAACAAGCAATACAAGGGGATATAAATGTTAAAGCAAGGAGTAATCAAAGAGCTAACTACAGGGTGGAATAGTCCTACAGTATTACTGCCAGAACTGCATGGTGCTTGTGGATTTTTTAATGACTCAGCACTATCTCCAACTTTGACAGCTACTCTATGCCTGGGGTAGGTCACTTGCTGGAGTACCTTCTTTTTATACTACCCTTAGTTTGACCAAGGGATATTGGCAGATTACTTTAAATAATGAGGCTAAGGAAAAGACTGCATTGTCTACTGCAGATGGTCTATTGCAATATACCGTCCTCCTCTTCAGTTTCTATGTTGCTCTGACCAAATTCCAAAAGCTGATGGACTGGGTACCAAGGTCCCACCAGTCTTACAGTTCAGGTTATTTGGATGACATGGTCATCCACTAAAGATTGGAATTCTCACTTTCCCAAAGTTCAAGCACTGTTGGCTTCATTAAGTCAGACCAGGCTTACTGACAGCGCTCCAAAAATGTAAGGTTGGAATGACTGCAGTAGAATGCCTTAGATATAGAATTGGGAAGGCATTAATTAAGCCCTAGAAAGAGAAGACAGAGGTTGTAAATGAATGGCCAGCTACTCAGACTAAAATGTAGATAAGGGCTTTCTTTGATCTCACTGTGTACTAGAAAAAATTAATTCCCCAGTTTACATCTGTAGATTGTCCCCTGATGAAACTCGCCCAAAGGAAAGACATCACAATGAGTCAGGTGGACACCAGAGACTGAAGAAATATTTTAGAGTCTCAAATGCAGGCTTTGTACTGAACCAGTTCTGGTGTTCCCTGACTTCTCCAAATATTCACTGTTTACACAGATGACTCAAAAGTTGAGTTAGGGCAGCGCATGTTATCCCAGCAGAAAACTGAATAAAGCTGAGACCAGATATTCCACAACTGACAGGTAATGCCTGGTTATAACACAGAGCATAGGATCCCTATGGTGATATCTGTTAGGCAGACAGTTCACATTGTTTATAGATCATGCCCCCTTAAATGGCTTCACTAAGAGAAGGAAGCCCATGTAGCTCATTGGCCCTACCACTTCAACTGTTCTGCTTCAATATCCAACACCATCCCAGTGTGCACCATCACAATGGAGATGATCTGTCTAGGGCTCACAGACTTTTCACTGAGCTTGACGACACTGGGTTCAAACTGGGGAGGGGGTCCATCTGTAACACAGTATGATGCCCACCAGGAAACTGACCAACAGATCAAGTGACTAGGAATAAGCAAGGCCACGTTCTAAGCCAGTGCTGTAATTAAAAAGTTAATTGGAGTATCTTCTAGAAGAGAAATAAGACTTTATGTATGAGAGAATGCACTAAAGCAATGAATAGGGGCTGGTCCCTTTAAATTCAAATGCCTGCAGCCCATGTAATAGACAGCAAATGTATTCATGTACCTTGTCAAGGCCAGGGAATCTGCAGTATGGTGGAAATAGTTAGTTTGAGAGCTCAGAGGAGTCTGGAGTATTTTATGAAGAAACACCAATGCTAGAGCAGTTGGCTTCAAGACTTCCTTTCTGACTGGAATTCAGTATAGATCAGTGGCCTTAGATCTGACACCCAGAGTTATTTAACTGGAGAAAGGCCCACCAGAATCATAGTTGATTTAACCAGCACCAGTGACCCGCCCCCTCAGCTCTTCAAGTGATGAGCAAAAAAAAAAAAAAGGAGTTAGATCTACAGTTTATGCTGCCTGCATGGAGTTGTACAGTTCTCAGGTTTTAGTTAAAAAACACACTTTTTACGTTTAGACTGCACACACAGTGCTACAGCACTTAGGTTTGACTCCAAATGCAATACTGGCTTTTAAACCTGTTTAAATCTTGCTCATGTAAATTGTCTTAACTTTCACGTATCATTTGGAGCTTTTCTCCCTGAGCCTCTGCTGAAAATGTGTTTCTGACCCAATCAGACTTTCCTTGTAAACAAATGTTAAACAAATAAAAGGAATTCAGAAAGTAGATGGACAGGCCTTAGCTCTGCAGGGAAGTAAGAAGTGCCATTGTTGGAGAAGTAAGAATCACAGTTCCGTTAATACAATATCAGATATAAAATGTCAGTACTGTGGCAAAATAGAACAGATCAAGTGAGCCTGTCAAAATAAGTTACACATACACGTAAAGAATGAGAGTAATTGGATGAAAATACATAACATGTCAAAGCTAAATGATTTCATTTCTTAGTGTTTTCACTGGCAAGCAAACAAAAAGCAATAATTTTTTTTAAGTTCATAGGTGTGCACTAGGCTAATGGCCCTGGTGCCTTTACAAGCCTAGCCCATAGGATTACCCTGGCATCGTGACACCCGACCTTAGTTCCCAGTGCCTCTGTCAAGCAGAGCCACTGGAGTGATCCCGAGGTGAATTTTCTATTTCCAATCCACTTATCAAGATTTCTCTTGAAGAGGACCAGTGAGGTGCTCTGTCTGTTTGACATGTATGGGAAGTCTATTCCATAGCATGGGCAGTCTCTGGGTTATGAACCTGTCCCTCCAGAATGTTCTGTTGATTGTGGTAATGAGGTTAAGGTCTCTGGAGCATGTGGTGCAGAGGGATTGGGATGTAGCATTTCTAACAGAGCTGGGCAGACATGGCTTTGTAAGTCAAGCAGAGATCACCTCTAAGTAGGCAATACGAGACAGAGAATAGTTGGATTTTTTTGAGTCTGTCCATATAAGACAAGTGTTTAAGACCTATGATCCTCTTTGTGAGATACATTTGCAGGCTCTCCAGTTGTTGCAGGTGTCTAGTGAGGTACATGCCAAATGGGGCATTGTACTCGATGACTGACCTAATAAGGGAAAAGTAGAGGGAGACAATTACCTCTTTCTTCCTGGATCAAAACCCTTAGTAATGAGATGTGCCACACAGAAAGACTTTTTGACCACAGCGGCAATGTGGTGGTCAAAAGAGAGGTTGCTGTCAACCTGTGTTCCCAGATCTCTTATAAGGCTTTCTGTGTTTAGTGGACTACTATCGATGTGGTAATTCATGGGACCTGGGTTTTTGCCAAAGGGGATGACGACATATTTTTTGGCACTGAGCTTAAGGCCATGGTTTTGACACCAGTCGTTGGTCTCAATGAGGCCTTTCTGTAGGATGTCAGCATCACTTGGTGAGTTAATAATAGCTCCCAACTTGCAATTTTCTGCGAACTTTGTCAGCCAGAGTCCCTTCCTATTGGCCTGTACTTCACAGAAGTAGATACCAAACAGGAGAGGACCCAAGACCGAACCCTGTGGGACTCCACTCGTGACTGGTCGACAGTCTGACTTGGAGTCAGCTACTTTCACACTGGGGGTTCTATCTGTGAGCCAGTTTGTAACCCACCTAGTGATATAGGGATTGATGCCTAGCTTAGTAAGTTTTTCTATGATTCCTGAGTGGAGAATGTTATCAAAGGCCTTGGCCAGATCAAGGTAGGCTGTATGAACCAACTTGCCTTCAGCCACAGCTCTGGTGACTGACTCAGACAAGTCAACCAGGTTGAGCAGGCATGATCTACCCTTCACAAAACCAAACTGTGTGGGATCCAGAGTTTGGAGATTCCCTATAGACTTGTTTATTAGGTCCATGATGATGCATTCCATAGCTTTGCATATCAGACTTGTCAGGCTAATGGGGCGATAGTTCCCAGGATCTGTATCGCTCCTCCTTTGTGGAGAGGGATGACTGTAGCAGTGTGCAATTCGGTAGGGACAAAGTCTGAGGTGAGGCTGTGATTGAACAAAGCACACAGGTGAGGTGTCAGTTCACTCTGTAATTCATGTAGAACACAGACAGGGATATTGTCAGGTTCCATAGAAGCTGTATTCTTGGCCTTGGACAGTGCTGTTTTAACCTGTGCAGCAGTAATACTGGGTGCCTGGCAATCTACTGGTATTGTGATTGGTCCTTTGGGGGGAGGGGTAAAGCTGGCACTGAATCTGTTGGTCAGTGTATTGGCAATATCTGTTGGCTCGGTATAGGAGGTACCATTGTGCAGTAGCTCAGAGCAAATCTGGGTATTGCCGTGGAGATTCTTTACATAACTATAGAAGGCCTTGTGGTTGTCTTTACTATTTGCTGCAATTCTGTTTTCATAGATAGCTTTAGAAGGTTTGATGAGGGATCTCATCTTTTTGTTGAGGCTGATAAGGGAGTTTTTCCAGTCTTTGGACTTCACCATATTCTGCATCAGTTTTGTCTTTCTTTTGTAGAGTTTGTTTATGGCAGGGGACCACCAGATTTTTGGAGGGGAGCATCTTGGTTTTATTGGGTATGGCAAGATCCATGCATTTTTGTACGTGTTCGTACAGTGCATTGGTGTATGATTCAGTGGTCATCAACTATTCTCCATTTGCATGGGTGCCGTGAAGTTAACCACCTCTGTTTTTAGGAGCCAAGAGTTAGCATTGGAGAAGTTTTTCATGATGGTTACCTTTGCAGGTGTGGGTGGGGGGGGGGGGGTGGGAGGGATGTGGATTTCCAAGGTGATTAGTTTGTGATCGGATCTAACCAGGGAGGAGGTGACTATTGGTGTAGAGCAATGGTCACCCATGTTAGTAATGATGAGGTTAAGGATGTTGCTACCTCTAGGGGGGTAAGAATGAGCTGGTCCAGGGCATTGGAATTAATGAATTCCAGGAAACATTGGGCAAGTGTATTGGTACATGAGTAGTTTTCCAAGTTAATGGAAGGGTAGTTGAAGTCTCCCAGTATGAGAGTGTTAGGCTGGACCCTAATATTCTCCAGGGTGCTTAAGAACATGGAGTGTGAGTCTTGGGACATGGTTGGGGACCTATAGCAAGTTACGACCTGAATCGCTGTCTTACCCAATGTTAGCTACACCTGAAGTATCTCTGATGCATTATGTTGGGCTACCAGTCTGGAGGTGTGCGCATCCTTTATGAATATGGAAAGGCCAATGCTTTTGGAGCTTTGGTCCAAGTTCTGGGACCTGGTAGTGTGGGGGTGCTTTCTGCTGCTTTGAACCAGGTTTCTGTTACAGCACAAATGTCAATGTTCTCCATTTTAAGGCGTGCTTCTTCCGAGTGCATTTTGAGATTTAGACTTCTAGCGTTGAGAAGCATGGCCCTCAGATCGCATTTGTTTGTAGCTGTTATAGTGGTAATTCGGTCTTTGGAACACAGCCTAAAAAAGGCACTATAGGGGTGACAAGAGCCTTGGCCAGTATTCAGAAGCCAAGGAGTGACAGATGCAGGCCATGTCTGAAAAAGCATTGAGATCTGTCAGTCATGTCATCCCAGGCAGACAGATACTGGATCCCCTTAGAATGACACCAGAAACTTAGCCAATTGTTGAAATCAATCATTTTCTGCTTATACTGTGGTATCATTCTGGGTGATGGTAGGATGCTGCTCATACCCACCTGGGCTACATAATCTGAGAGCTCCTCCATGTCTCTTTTCATGTAGTCCAGGGAGGTACGTCTCAGGTTATTCACACCCACATGTACAATGACAGAGTCATATTTGTACCTGTTGTTGAGGGATCTGAGTGCATGCATTATGTAGTGGATCCTGGCACCTGATAGACAGCTGACTGTTACTGGTTATATATCCTCTAACAAGGAAAGAAGGTTCTTTGAGCTGATATACAGGAGACATGGAGATCATCTGAGACTCTAAGGTTATTATTAATTTGTAGGAACCAGAGATGCTCTGTCATTTGCCATCACTTTAAACACTGATTGTATAGGACCTCTATTTGGAATGTTAATGGAGTTTAAATTAGCTCTGAGTATTCTGAAGAGATTAAAGCTTCCTAAGATTCACACCACTGTCAGAAAATTCATTGGTTATTAGGGCATATTGATTATGAAAAAATGAAAAAAAAAAAAACTGGTAACACAAATCAGCAGCATTAAAACGTATGTCCTTATCTTTTATATTAAATATTGATTAATCATAGATAATATGGGATATCCCAAAATGATTTATTATTCTTCCTTAATATACGTTTAAGGAAGGGATGATATCATATACTAAGTCTGCTTTCACATAATGAGATTTCTGTAACATTTAGATTTCCTGCTTGCCACATAGGTTCATAGGTTCATAGGTAGGTACTAGGCTATCTGCCTGAAGGCATTTATAAGCCTATCCAGAATGTGTTGGCTTTCACCACCCCCTTAGATTAGTTCCCTGTGCCTCTGTCCAGCTGAGCCACTGAAGTGATCCCCGGGGTAAACTTTCTGTTTCCCATTCACTCATCAAGGTTTCTCTTGAAGAGTGTTGGCAAGGAGCTCTGCGTAATGTAGATTAGAATCTTGTTCCAAAGCATGGGAAGTCTCTGTGACAGGAATCTATCCCTCCAGCACATCCTATTTATTGTTGTGGTGAGGTTTAGATCCCTAGAGCATGTGGCTTGAGGGAATATGGTTTTCTTTAGGTGGAGCATGTCCATCAATTCTGGGTTGGACATGGCCTTGTATGTCAGGCAGAGATCACCTCTGAGTAGACGGTACGCAACCGAGTACAGCTGGAGTTTCTTCAGTCAAGCTGTATAGGACATCTGTTTGAGGTCAGTGATCCTCTTGATGTGGTACTTCTGTGGTCTTTCCAGCTGTTGCAGATGTCTTGTAAGGTACATCCCAAATGGGGAATTGTACTCTATGATGGGTCTGATGAGTGATGAGTAGAGGGGCACAATGATCTCTTTTGATCTGGATGCAAACCCTTTTGTGATTAGGTGGGCCACATAGAAGGATTTTCTAACCACTTTGGCAATGTGATTATCAAAGGTGAGATTACTATCTACTTGGGTGCCCAGATCCCTTATTACATCTTCTGTATTTAGGGGATGACCACCTATGTGGTAGTTTGTGGGTACTTTGGTTTTTCCAAAGGGGATGACTATGCACTTTTTGGCATTTAGCTTGAGGCCATGATTTTGACACCAGGTGTCCATCTCAGTGAGACCCTTTTGGAGGATGTCTGTATCAGCCAGAGAGTCAATTATAGCCCCTAGTTTGCAATCGTCTGCAAGCTTGGTCAGCCATAGTCCTCCTATGCTTGCCTGTACCTCTGAGAAGTATATGCCGAACAGGAGGGCTCCTAGGACTGAGCCCTGGGGAATGCCAATTGTAACTGGTTTAGAGTCAGACCTAGCTCCTGCAACTCTCACCATGTGGGTTCTGTCCGTGAAACAGTTGGCAACCCATCTTGTGATGTAGGGGTTTATGTTCAGGCTGGTGAGCTTGTCTATAATACCAGAATGGGGAATGGTGTTGAAGGCCTTTGTGAGGTCTAGGTATGCTGTGTGTACCACCTTTCCCTCGTCTATACCATTCTTTGTGAATTGCTGTGAAATGCAGAATAAAGCATTCCTTTAAGAAAGAGATCTTCTTTACCTTTAGAAAGAAAAAAACAGCCGTAGTTCTTAGGAATAATCCAACAATTTAATGCGTAAAACACACAAAACAACTTTCAGTTATCACTTTCGTCTCTCCCTTACTGAATAGAGACTTCTTCACACTGAAATACAACAAACATCCTGCCCATTTTAAAACACAATATTTAAAATCACGTCAGTCACATGACTTAAATTTAAAAAGACATCACTCTTTATTTCTAAAAATAATTTTCTTTTTCGAAAATTTTAGTGTTTCAAACCCTTTCTCTTTAAATACATTACAAACTCATCCCTATTATTAAGCCCTGGTGGAAAACAAGCATTTAGTCTTAATTTGCCAGCAGTATTCTAACCAACCTAATTCTTCCTCTGTATTTATTATATTAGTCCTTTCCATTAAACTATCTACCACTAAAAACTTAAAATCTATCTTGCATCTACCATTTTTATAGTGTTAGCTTAAAGCATTTCTGTCATCTCATGTTTGTATTGCATATTTATGCTCATAAATTCTCTTGTTTAATTCCCCGAGTAGTTCTCCCTATATAGAATGCTTTGCAATCACAACAGAAGCTCAAATAAACTACAATTTTGGATTTACAACTAAACAAGCCTGGTATTATTACCTTACCTTACTTTTACCTATACGTAATTCACCTGAATCTGTAGATAAATAGTGACACATATTACAATTGTAACATTTCATCATTCCTTTTCTTTGTTTGTCTACTTTTGGTAAGTTCAGTTTTCCCTGAAAGAAGTTTTTATAACTCTTAGCTCTCTTTTGAATAAAGTACGGTTTGTTTACCTATTTTCTCCACAATTTCATTATTAGTTCTAAACATTACCCAATTTTTAGAAATAATATTCTTAATAACATTGGAATCTATATAATTTTGTATTGCCATTGAGGTCTTACATTCATAAGGATGTTCTGTCCTATTTCTTACTTCCATATTCCTATTATTTATTCCTTCTCTTAATATATTATTGACTTCTTCTTCAGGGTATCCTCTTTTAATAATTTTGTTACAAAAGAAGCCTGCCTCTTTTATAAAGTCACTATCTTTTTTGTTAACTTACTAATCCTATTTATCTGACATTTAACTATATTCAACTTTGTAAACTTAGGATGCATGCTGGAAAAATGTAAATACATATTATTCTCTATTTCTTTTCTATAAATCTTGGTCATTAATTTATTATTTTCTTTAAACACAGTCAAATCCAAAAAATGTATTTCTGTTTCACTATAATTATAAGTGAATTTCAAATAACTACTGACTTGGTTAATATAAAGAATAACTTCTTCCAGTTTTTCTTTTGTCCCTCTCCACAATAAGAAAAAAAATCCTCTATAAACCTTAACACTGTTATTATATACCTTTTATATTATCTTTCTAATATGTGAATTGTTTCCCAGCTGTGCGTGAATACATTCACATAACTTGGGGCAAACGCTGCCCCCATTGCTACTCCATTGATTTCTACAAACATTTCATCATTAAAGGACATGAAATTATAATTCAAAACTATATCATCTCCATTATCAAACTTACTATATTTAAAGAAAATTGCTTGGGCCTCAAAAGCTCTATTCTCACTGTTTCCATTCCTTCTTCATTTGGAATCATTGTATATAATGAATTTATATCTAAGGTAACCAATAAATCAGAATCATTTACACATAATTTTTCTATTTTAGTTATAAAATCAAAGCTGTCCCTTATACAAGTATCACTCAAAGGGACAACTTTTTGTAAACATTTATCCACATTTACTGACAAACTTTCAGTCTTACTTTACATTTGATAAGACCTACCATAACTCATATGTGACACCGAGTATCAATGTTTTATAGTGATATTACTAGCCTTCTATTCATTCTTCTATCTGGTATGTTTGTTCATGCATGCATGCATACCTACATATATATATATATATATATATATATATATATATATATATATATATATATATATCTACATACAAACATACTGTACATACATGCATACATGCATCAATCAGTCCATTGATCCAGCTAGTCCTTTTAAAGAAGTCTGTCCTGGCAAACAACTGGTATAAAGCAGAAAAGAAGACTTAGCTGGGACATCAGTGCATCACAGAATGCATGAACACTCTTACATATCTTTCACAAATACCTAGGGACAATTAAGAATGCCATCAATTTGATTACCACATTTTTTTGATGTGAAAAGAAACTGCAGTCCCCCCATCAACACCAAAAAAAAAATAATAAATGAACTACACATCCAAGTATAATTAGTCAGCAATACTACATAAAATAAAAAACAAAATCTGATTTCAGATTTATTTTTTAGTACTAGAATAATAGAGCAGGCTAATTGGTAAATGTAATGTAATTGCTGTATATATAAAACAATGACAATACTGTGCTTCCATTAGTTAAAGGGTATGAACATCGTGAATTCATAAAGGAGGAAACTGCTTTAAAAAAGTGTGAATTATTTCCTTGACTCAGAGCAAGTTGGAGCAATGATATTTGTGTAAATATCTTTCCCTATGGGATTTGGGTTGTTACTAATTAAAGGCATATCTCTCAACCTCTTAGTGCAAACAATCTGGACAAAGCCTGACAGAATGGGGGGACAAAGGCCCAAAAATAGGGACAGATCTTAAATACTGCTCTTATAAACTTATACATTTGCTAGAATAACAGGATTTGTCTTGCCTTGTATTTTTCTGAAGGATGTGAAGTCTGAAACACAAATGTATATCATTACTTAGTGACTTCAATCCTCAGATCATCCCAGTCATTTTCCAGAAAATCACAAATTTTATGAGGAACAGATCAAAAATATGAGGCAAAAATCTGGGCATTCTGCGAAAATCTGTACAGCTGAGAAGTATGAAATGTGATTGTCTTTGGAAGATATGCAATGTGCTAAACTGCAAGGGGAACTGTTTGAAATGTATGTAACAATTCATAATTCTAAACAGCTGATGCTATTTGTTTGTGTATGTGTGTGTGTGTTAAACAGTTGATGCTGTGTGTGTGTGTGTGTGTGTGTGTGTGTGTGTGTGTGTGTGTGTGTGTGTGCGTGTGCATGTGTGTGTGTGTAAACAATCAATATTGAAGTGTTTCCGTTTTTTAGTGTGGGTTTCACTGACATTTGCCCATCTGAATCTTCACTGGATCAGTACCCTGTGTGTGAGATTCCCCTATGGCTAAACCTTGAAATAATTCCCCTCCTTATATTACTGTTCAGTGGAACTACTTTTGTCAAGGCACCATGGAGGAGCAGAAGACTTCTAGAGAGGGACAGAATGTCAGAGAGAAAAAACAGAATGGTCAGGTCTAATAGGAACAAGGGCCATCTCCCACATATTTTGCACTTTTTTAAAACTGCTTAAAATTTGTGATATAGAATCACTATCTGCCTTACCTAAAAAAAAAAAAAAAAAAAAAAAAAAACGTATATAAAAGCCACACAGGTGAGCAATGCAAGTGTTCAGATGTCTGTTTAGTGTATTACAGAACAAGTCAAAAGGAAGAGATGTCTGTCTGAAGACTTTGTCAGTATCTGCAGTAGGGTGAACACTCAAGGACGTTGCTATCACACTAATATAGAGAATAGCAAGCATATCCTAAGAAACCAAAAGCTGTATATAATAATATGCTTAGAATACACAATCCTAATGTTATAATGCAGAATAGGAGGCTGGCACAGATGATCAACAACCTGAAAACCCATAATAGAGGACTCTTAAATAATGGCCTTAAGGTAGCCATGTAGGATATTGTATGTTTATCAGTAGCTTTAATATTGGGCCATTTCTTTGAAAATAGGCTTGTTGGAGCAGCCATGGGTGAGGTGTGTGTCTCTGTGTGTGTGTGTGGGGGGGCAAGCCCCCTCACCCACTTAACATAACCTACTCTAATGTTGAACCACCTTGGGGCAAGTAAAGACCGTTTCATGACATGTTCAGTGTCTGAAGTCAGGTTCATTGAATAGTGCATTATTACCCATATGTATTCTGGAGGGTGGCTAGATCCCTGCACCCTCCACACATCTTGCTAATTATGTACCAACTGTGCATTAACTGCCAGACTAATAAAATCTCTAAACCACGACACAGACAAATGCTACATTAATCAAAAGCATTTGTGGATGCACAGGTCCTGGTGAAAGCCTTGGAGCAAAACACTAAAGTCCATGTTTCAAGTAGAATTCCAGCGTAGACCCTTTTAAACACTATCCTGCTGCGCAAACAATTAAGCTACTGAAGTACCTTTTCTGACTTCTTCAAGGGGAGCGCTAATGCAGAAGTTCTATAGGGTGAAATTGTACACTCATCCCAGCCCCTTTCTTTTGTGTGTACTGGATTATGGAAGAAACAAAAAGATAAATCTTGTCAGGTTTATATTCTTGCACTTACAGTATAGTGTTTTTTTTAGTCTGAAGAATGATACAAGTGTTTTAAACAGCAGTGCACTGGAAAGTGATTAAAAATAATGTGGACATTTCTGAAGCAGTGTGAAAGAAATGGATTTAATTAATGTTACTCCCTGATTACAAATGCTCAGAACAGTCCAAAGTAGTTCATGTTATTGCCCTCTTCCTACTTCATTTCTTAAACCTGGAGGCTGTTTTATAAATAACACCAAAGGAAACCACACTGGTTCCTAGTTACTAATCCCACGCTTATTCTTAGCTTCCCATAGAGAATGAATCTGTTGAACAGCAATGCTGTGGATAAGTTTCATCTAATGATTCTGATATGGTACAGCTTATATCCAAAGACCTGGATGAAATGCTGTACAGAACCCTAGTATAGCTTCTGACACCCATGCACTGGCCCAGTAATAAAAAAGCCTAAGTCCTCACCACTAGCACCAGTGAGGGACATGCACATTGGGAAGGATAACAAGTACACACACAGTAAAGTACAATTTCCCTTAAGAGTACACAGAGATCACAGTCAGTCTGGGGCTGGTTTCTCCCTTTCTCTCCAGATCCCCATTAAGACTCCCCACTGGCACAGCTATAGAGTGGAGTCCCTAGCCAGGGTTCCAAGCCAAATCCTCCCAACACTCCCTCTGTCCAACCAGTGCTTCTTGTCCCTGCCCAAGTAGCTGACACACACACACACACACACACACACACACACACTCACACACACACACACACACACACACACACACACACACACACACACACACACACACACACACACACACACTTTGAGATATGATTTATATGCAAACATGCAGACACTCCTGGAAAAGGCTGGCACAGGTCCACCAGGTATGCCCCTTCTGCCCAGGCTACAAGGTAGTAATCCACTGCCACTAGAACCCCTACTTACCAGCTATTATAAGGCCCTTCCCAGAGGGTGACCAATTTTGCTGTGTAATGATACTGTTATCCAATTAGTAAGTGTGACCAAAACTTTTAAGGCTATTGGAGTGGCTTAGTACAGTATCACTAAAGAGATGCAAGTACCCTTGAGCTTAAATTATCTCTACAAAAAACAGCCACATTGAAAGGTTTAAAAATATTTAATAATAAATAATCAAAACACAAGACAAATCTCCTCAATTCAACACAGCGCTAGTCAAGAGTTCAGATACAGGAACTTTAAAACAATACTGTAGTATAGTCTGACATAAATATAGAAAACAGTTAGTCTAGTCTTACTATTTTCTATTTCTAAGAGAAATACTAAAGTCTAAGATCATACTTACATACATACAGAGCAAAGCTCTGGTGGTGATGTCAGTTCTAAAGACAAATGCAAAATGCTATCTCTTTCTCTCTGAGATCTCTTAAATTGATAATACATCACTGCTGACTCATTTTAGATTACATCATTCTTGACACTTCTCTGGTTCCCAGGCTACTAGAAACTCTAAATTTACATTTCTTAGTTTTCATAGTAAGCTTGCACCTGGCCAGGAAGCCACAGCAGTAAAAAGACATTATACATGTAAAACCTTGCAATTAACTCTGGTCTCAAAACAATAGAAGGAATTCCTTCATCCAGGCATCCTGTCTCTGAGCTTTGAGATCAGACAGTCATAAAATGCTTTACTTTATCAGCTTCCTTCCAGCAGGGTGCACTGTGGTTAATTTTTTGAAGTTCAGAACATATAACACAGTTTTTCTTATATTTAGTTTTCTTACATTCATAAAACAGCCTGTGGATTATATTATTTACAATGACATAAAATTCTATCTAGCTGGGCTAGCAGCCTTTCAGTTTTTCACATTTTTCCAAACCCTGAGAACTCAAGCTAGTTTTTCTAGTGACCTTGAGAAACGTTGCTTGAGAGGGTTAGGGCTATCTGAGTATACCTTACTCCATTCCCTTTCTTGAGAGCCCCTCTGCATTGGCATTGCTAATCCCATTGCGGTGCTGCACTGACATATCATATGCTTGCAACCTTAGGCTCCATCTTAACAACTTGGCATTTTGCTGGCTGGCTCAGTGCAACCATGTTAGGGGATTGTGATCTGTAACTACAGTGAATTGTCTTCCATACATATAAGTCTGAAGTTTTTGCAGTGCCCACACTATGGCAAGACATTCCTTTTCTACAGCTGCATAGCATTTCTCCCTGGGTTGGACCCTATGACTGAGATAAACCACTGAGTGCTCTTCTCCCTCTGAAGAAATCTGGCTAAGTACAGCCCCCACCCCATGGTTTGAAGCATCCACCTGCACAATGAATTATTTGCTGTAATATGCACTGGCTAACACAGGGAGTCCTCCCAAAGCTTCTTTAAGATTCTGGAATGCCTGCTCACATGCTGGGATACACACTACCTTGTCTGGCCTGTTTTTCCTTGTCAGGTCTGTGAGGGGAGCAGCTATGGTACTATAACAGGGGAGAAGCTTTCTGTAGTACCCTGCTGTCCCTAAGAATGCCCTCACCCACTTTTTGGTAGCAGGTGCAGGCCATGCCTGAATGACTTCCACATTGGCAGGTTCTGGTCTCATCTTACCACTCCCCACTCTATGTCCCAGGTAGGAGACCTCTGCCATATCCACCTGACATTTGCTGGGCTTAATGGTCAACCCTGCCCTCTGTAGTCTGCCCAGCACCTCCCTGACATGTTGAATGTGCTCTTGCCAAGAATGGCTGTAGATGGTAAGCAAGGGCAAACCCTCCTGCTTCTGCTAGGATATGATCTACCAGCCTCTGGAAAGTTGCTGGGGCATTTTCATCCCAAAGGGCATCTTTGTGAACTCATGCAAGCTAAAAGGAGTCACAAAGGCTGACCTCTCTCTAGCACTGGGAGTCAAGGGCACCTGCCAGTAACCCTTGATAAGATCAATGGTGGTAAGATACTTAGCCCCACCCAGCTGCTCTAGGGCTTCATCTGTCTTAAGCATGGGGTAAGCATATGACTCTGTGTGACTATTTAATTTCCTGAAATTCACAGAGAAACTGGTGCTGCCATCCTTCTTTGGCACCAGCACCACTGGGGAGGCCCAGGGACTGTTGAACTCTTGAATTACCCCTAGTTCCAACATTTCCTGTATCTCCTCCTTCAGAGTCTGTTTGACTCTCTCAGGCACCCTATAAGGGGCCTGCCTAATAGGCCTTTGGGATCCTGTATGCACCTGGTGCTGCACCAGGTGGGTGCACACTCGTATCCCAGTGAACATGTCCCCAAACTCCTGTAACACTGCTCTGATTTCTAGAACCCTGGGTAGGAGATAGCTGCTGGGATTTTGCTACCCCATCCACTGAGGTGTCAGTCCGAGCCTCACTGAGGAGATCAATCACCAGATCTCCCTCAGACTCTTCCTGCAGTCCACTGCAAATACTCAGCACAATGACCTCCCCATCATGGTAAGGTTTCATCATGTTAACATGGTACAGTTTGTGCCACTGTCTCCTGCCTAGAAGTTCTACCATGTAGTTAACATCACTTACCTTTCTTACCACTTTGTAGGGTCCCTCCCAAGCTGCCTGCAGCTTGTTGTGTCTGGCATGAATGAGAACCATTGCCTGCTTCCCTGCTCTCTAGCTTGAGCATACCTGTCATACCAGACCTTTTTCTGCTGTTGGGCTTCTGCCACATTCTCTTGGGCCAAGCTCATGAGTTCTCTGAGCCTTTTCCTGAGCTTTAGGACATATGCCACAATGGACTCCTTGTGAGATTCACACTCACCTTCCCACTTATTACAAATTAAGTCTAGTGGCCCCCTCACCCTATGCCCATACAGCAACCCAAAGGATGAAAAAAACTGTGGATTCATGGGGAACCTCTCTGTAAGCAAACAACAGATGGGGCAAATATTTGACCCACTCCCTCTTAAACTGGTCTGCAAATGCCCGTAGCATGGACCTGATTGTAGAGTTTAACCTCTCAACAAGACCATTAGTCTGGAGATGGTAGGGGGTGGTCTTCAGGTGCTTCACCCCACAATATTTCCACAGACAAGCCAACAGGCCTGACATGAAATTGGCACATCTGTCAGTCAGTATTTCATTTGGGAAACCTACCCTGCTGAAAATTTCTAACAAAGCATTTGCCACCTTTTCTGCCTCAAAGAAGGACAAAGCCACTGCCTTAGGGTATCTTGTAGCATAATCTACTACCACTAGGATATATATTTTCCCTGTGGAACTTGTGGTATTCAGAAGCCCCACAATATCCATAGTTATCCTCTGAAATGGCTCCTCAATCACAGGCAAAGGCATCAAAGGAACTCTCACCTTGTCTCCTGCCTTGCCTACCTTTTGGCACTGCTCACAGGTCCTGCAGTACCCTGTTACATCTCTGGAAATCCCAGGCCAATAAAAGTTCTGCATAATACGTCTCTTTGTACATTTTATGCCCATATGAACTGCAAAGGGAATATCATGGGCTATGGCTAGAAGCACCAGGCAGTAGGCTCTAGGCACTACCAACTGCTGTACTCTTTCACCTTCTAGCCCTCTCTCAGGGGTCCACTCTCTGTACAGTAACCCTTTGTCCCAGTATACAGATTCCCCCTTTCCTTGAGAATCAGGTGCCTTAATAACTACCTGCCTCAGGCCTTGCAATGTAGAGTCTGACAGCTGAGCCTGTCTCAACTCTCTCTTTGTAAACCTTCCTGGCTCCCCTTCCACAGGAAGTCTGGTATCCTCTGACAGCAGTGCCCCACTGTCAGCCTGGGTACTACTACTCATGTCTACCCTTGCAGTGACTCTGTCCAAGGGAACATCAATACCCACAAGCAGCTGTGGTTCGCATTCAGTCTCACTGCTACAGGGTAGCTACCTCCCTAACGTAACTACCTCACCAGTCCTGGCTGCAAGTGTGCAGTCTGTCTGGGTCTCCCCCAGACTATCAGACCCACATGCTTGTCTAAAAAGCCTAACTGCATGAAACTGCATGAGCACATGGTACTGCATTATCAAAATCATTCCCTGTCAGGTCATCTGCTGGGATATCCTCAAACACACTTACTTGCTGGCTTCCTTTTCCACCCTCCCAGTCAATGTGAACCCTAGCCAAAGGTATTTGGAATGGGGTCCCTCCTAAATCTCTGACTGGAGTAGACTGCCCATGCAAGTAGTGCTCCTCTGTAACCATTGCAGGCTTCACAATGGTTATGTTAGAGGCTGTGTCTCTCTCTTAGCAATGGCCTCTTTGCCATTCACTACGATAGGATAAAACCTCTTGTGGTAGTTTGATACCCTTGTTGTCTCAAGACAACCTATTGTTGGCATTTTGTCCTTCCTACTTACTGACTCCCTTACCTTTTGTTCCCCACCTTGCCTCCATGGACATCTACATGCCGCATGGCCTCACTGGTTACATTCAAAACATTTAACCCTAGGTCCTGGACTTGTACCTGGACAAGTCGCTTCCCCTGCTACTGTCAGATTCTGTTGGGGCTGTCTGGGCTGTTCACCATGGGTTCCTTTTAGCCCCATGAGTAGCACTGGGTGTCCCCTTCCTATGCAGTGATGCCCTGCTTGCTAGGTATAGGTCTCCCTTCTTCCCCAACTCATTTAAAGTAGCACATTGTCTATCAGCTAACCAGATCCTCATGTCCTCTCGCAAAGTGTTAAGGGCTTGTTCCCTCACCAAAAGGTCTGCCAGCCCTTCAAAAGTGGTGACCTGACATTCACTCACCCACCTATGAAAATAAGTGCTTAGTTCAGCAACATATTCACACACATTTTCAGCTGCCTTGTGTCTATGCTCATAAAACTTTTTCCTATAAGCTTCAGATGTTAGCTTAAATTTTTTTAGCAAACAATTCTTAACAGCAGTATAATCAAAAAATTCTTGATCAGATAATTTAGACAGCACAGTTGCAGCTTTACCATGGAGTAAGGGGGTCAGGAACAGTACCCAGAGTCTTTGGTCAGCATCATACTGTTTACACACCCTCTGAAACATATGAATGTAACTATCAAAATTATCCCCCTTTGTAAACTGCGGAAGAAATTTACTGACCTTTTGTGCTTCTGGGGTCCTGTTACTCCTTTCTTCATTACCTCCATGACTCTGGCGAACAGTTGGCATCTCCTTTTCATGCTGCCTCTGCCTCTCCTTCTCCTCAGCTTCCAGGCATAGCAGTTGCTCATTCTCCTCAGCCTGTAGACATCTCAGTCTCTCTGCTGCTTCTGTTTCCAAACGCCTGGCCTCTAACTCAAATCTCTTTAGCTCCAAATGGATTTATAAGTTCTCTGCAGAAAGGTTGAGCTGTCCAGTCTCTGAGTGTTGTGCATCTCCACGGCCAGTCTGATTGTCCTCCTGGTTGCTATTCTCGGGTGCAGCTGTGATCAAAACTGCAATCATGTCTGCCTTAGTCAGGTTTCCATGCACCAGTCCTTTAGTCGGGCACATCTCAGTCAACAGGCTCCTTGTCGGCTTACCATACTCCTCTGCTGACATGCTTGCCTGCTCTCCCTGACTAACTAAGCTAACAAAAGAAATAAAACGTTTGCTGATTTAGAGTACAAAAACAACTTCAGTGATCACTGTCCACAAGCTACAGTAATTCAATGTCCACACCACTACAAGGCAATTAGTATGTGATGTGGCTAACTCACCACAATCTAGCAATTAATATTTGATGTGGAGATCCCACCACTGCCACCAATTAATATATGACATCTGTGCACTGGCCCAATAATCAAGGAGCCTCAATCCTCACTACTAACACCAGTGAGGGGCATGCACATTAGGAAAGATAACAACTACCCACACAGTAAATTACAATTTCTGTTAAGAACACACAGAGATCACAGTCAGTCTGGGGCTGGTTTCCCCAACAAGGCTCCCCACTGACACCACTATAGAGTGAAGTCCTTAGCCAGGGTTCCAAGCCAAGTCCTCCCAGCACTCCCTCTGTCCAACCAGTGATTCATGTCCATGCCCAAGTAGCTGACACACACACACACACACACACACACACACACACACACACACACACACACACACACACACACACACACACACACACTTTGAGATATGATTTATATACAAACACACAGACACACCTGGGGAAGGCTGAAACAGGTCCACCAGGTATGCCCCTTCTGCCCAGGCTATAAGGTAGTAATCCACTGCCACCAGAACCCCTACTTATCAACTACTATAAGGCCCTTCCCAAAGGGTGACCAATTTTGCTGTGTAATAATACTGTTATCCAAATAGTGTGACCAGAACTTGTAAGGCTATTGGAGTGGCTTAGTACAGTATCACTAAAGAGATGCAAGTACTCTAGAACTTAAATTATCTCTACACAAAACAGCCACAGTTGAAAGGTTTAAAAATATTTAATAATAAATAATAAAAACACAAGGCAAATCTCCTCAGTTCAACACAGTGCTGGTCAAAAGTTCAGATACAGGAACTTTAAAACAATGCTGTAGGATAGTCTGACATAAATATAGAAAAAGGCTAGTATAATCTTACTATTTTTCTATTTCTAAGAGAAATACTAAAGTCTAATATCATATTTACACACATACAGAGCAAAGCAAGTGCTGGTGATGTTGTTAGTTCTGAAGACAAATGCAAAATGCTATCTCTTTCTCCCTGAGATCTATTAAATTGATAATACATCACTGCTGACTCATTTTAGATTACATCATTCTTGACATTTCTCTGGTTCCCAGGCTACCAGAAACTCTAAATTTACATTTCTTAGTTTTCTTAGCAAGCTTGCACCTGGCCAGGAAGCCCCAGCAATTAAAAAGACATTATACATGTAGAACCTTGCAATTAACTCTGGTCTCAAAACAATAGAAGGAATTCCTTCATCCAGATATCCTGTCTCCAAGCTTTGAGATGAAACAGTCATAAAATCCTTTACTTTATCAGCTTTCTTCCAGCAGGGTGCAAGGTGGTAACATTTTTGAAGTTCAGAATATATAACACAGTTTTTCTTACATTTAGTTTTCTTACATTTGTAAAACAGTCTGTGGATTATATTAATATTTACAATGATAAAGAATTATCAACAAAATTCTATCTAGCTGGGCTGGCAGCCTTTCAGTTTTTCACACAGCTTGTCACTTAAAAGCCAATGACACATGCACATCTATACTTCACATGCACCTTTTAAGTGTCCAAGTCCACAATGGTTCTCAGACCAAAGTAGAGGGTATAGGCCACTGCTGCTGTCCCAATAATACTCCTGGCTGTTCCTCCTGCTACACCATATCCCATTCTGATTATTTGCCAACTTTGCTAATGTACAGAGATTTAATTGTCACAAAATTGTCTCTCCAGTACCAAATGGCTTTGGAGTCTATGTGATGGTCTCTTCATTTCTTATCTTCCAGACCAACTCAGATTCTACTGTGCACAGTCTGACATCAGATGGGTGTTCTCCTGGTGCACATAAACATCTGTGGTCCTAAACTGCACCACAGTGTCATTTGTCAAGTGAAACAAGCCATGATGGTTAAACAGCACCCAAGTCTCAAGCCACCTGCCATTATAGATGAGCTAACTAAAACTCCTCTCTCTCTCACTTTCTCTCAGACAGTTTTATAAATGTGTAATTTAATACTACCAAATCAACGTACAGTTGTAGATGTACAGCCAGGAACCCCTGACTGGGCTACAGGATTTACTTCATAAGACTAAAAAAACCTCAAAAAATGTTTCACTATTACACTGTCGCACAGAAAATGTCATGTCAAAAGAAAAAAAACCCAATAGTGTTAAAGAAACATTGCTTTTATATGGTGGACCATTTTTTACCTTGCTCTACAGCCAGCTGTTCTTAAACAGCAACTGATCTCAGTAAAAAGATAGTTGCTCTGATGTTCTTTTGCAAAATTTTCAGGAAGTCATGGATGGTAGATCTAGCCAGGGTGCTGTTTTGCTATTGCAGACACTTAAGGTTTTTTTCAACCTAAGTTGCCCCCTTCCTCCTTCTGCAGTAAGTCGAGGTGCTAAGTGTAAATCTAACACTATCTCTGACTCTGAATCTGCCCATAATCATTCTTTAAAAGTCTCTCCTTGCGTCCCTCTTACTCACACTACTCTTTTCTGTAGATTACCATCTACCTCTGTGACTATTACTTTATGTAGTTTTAGTTCCTGTGCTACGGTGTGGTAAAACACACTACAGTCTCTTTCCATTCTAGCATGTAGGGGAGGGAGGTGTGGGTTCTGTATTTCTTGTTAGGAAACATTTAGAAATGTACTAAGAAGTTACCTGAGAGGAAATTATAAACCCTCTGTTGTACTGGAGTGTGTGAACAGTACTAGACTTACCAGAATGGCTCAGGAATGCAGTTCAGTGCACAGATGGTATTAGGGCATATGTTTCAAATAGACTGTGTTAGAGTATGCCATCAGACAAAGGATCGGATTTGGAATTTTAAATAGCTCTTGGCAAAGAAAGTGCCAGGCAGATAGTGGTAGTTAGCAGCTGATGAAACAAACTACCACCCTTGGCTACAGCTTGTAATCTGAAACTTGACAGGTGTCAGGTAAAAGGCAAATAAGGGTGACACGTGCGTCACTAACACTGTACAGAGAAAAAGTCTGCAGTGAGAAGGGGCACCTCTTTTATCAAGTATGAACTTGCCTGACATGATGATTAGCTCTTTGTTTGTGACTTGTTTTACTTTCATCTTTTGCTTTAATTGTCTGCAGTTCTCTTGTGGTCTAATGGCGATGTGTTTAATCCATGGTAAGAAAAATGTACCATCTTTTCAAGGGGGGTGAGTGGCACAGTGTTAGAACCGCTGTTTTCAATAACAGTAATGAAAAGCAACAGTGAATATGGACTAATGGTGGTCAGCTGTAGTCCTAATGTGGCATAATGGAACAGGCGACATAAGTTCTGTCCTGAAGGACTTCTATCAAAGGGTCAACTTTCCATTTGATGAAACCAGAAGCTTCAAATGGAAACCCTTATCACTGATTCAAACTCAGGCTTTGCACAGCCTTGGTAGAAGGTCATGCCCTTGCTTCCAAGGATATGGCACATCACAATAATTAAGAATGAGAGGTATGTGTACCCCCATGGTGGTTGCAGGCGGACTTGTTCCTAGCAAAAATGTGTTTTTGTTTTTTTTTCCTTTTCTTTTTTTTAACATTTGCCATCCTTTTGTCATTTGATCTTTATTTTATATACATGTAGAAACTGACTTTTGTTGTTGACTTTCCTGATGTAAATCCACATGTGGATGTACTGCATATAATATGCACTATCATGAGGAAAAAGTAGAGACCACAAACCATGGCAGCTATTTGTCAACAAAAGGTGCATTTAGTCTCTCAGACCATCACATAACTCCCCCATACCTGTTGCAAACATGCAAAACACATGGGAATGTCACAAGCACAGATACGAGGAAAAGTGAGAGACTGAGGCCAACAGTAAGCCTTTTTTTTCTGCAAGCAGTAATATTCATAGTGTCTTATATGCTGTAACAAAACATGTACGACTAAGCATGCATAAAAAGGAAGATGTTATATTTCAAAATCTCTATAGTGATATAAAGTAGCCTACTCCAGGCATTTTATAATTATGTGATTATCTTCATATTACAATTTCTTATCCCATATACTTAAGTCTATATAATGTCTAATAATAAAGTGATCTCCTTTCTTCTACGATCCATATTAAAGTAACTTTGTATTGTTACACTGCTTCTTCAGAGAAAGAGAATCATTATTAATTGGTTTGCACCAAGCATGAAGCCCAAAATGTATATTTAAATGTATATTTAAATAAATAGATTCAGTGCCTCAGATCGTTTTGGGTATAGTGTGGGAAGTGAAGACATATAAGATACACACACCATTAAACCATTAAATACACATGCACACGCACACACACACACGCACGCGCACACACACACACACACACACACACACACACACACACACACACACACACACACACACACACACACACACACACACACACACACACACACACACACACACTGATTGGCTGACATTCTGGTAACCTAACTTACAGACAACTAATTTTTGGAAGGAAATCTTGATTTTTAGTAGTAAAGTTATGCATCGATGTAATAAAATCTACAGACATTTAATAAGAGTGGTATACGGTAGTATAAAGTACCTAAACACATAATGATAATAATAATAATAATAATAATAGTTTAATATGAGCAAAAGCGCTGAGGGTCGTTCAGAAACTGTACTTGCTCTTTCAGGGGTAAACAATGAATATGTATTTTCTTAAAATAAAACTCTCTTGAGGATTCAGAAAGAATCCTAGCACTTGTGCAATGGTTTTGGTAAAAAGGGCCTGTTTTTATGTTATAGTACTATCTCATTCAGAGACACATTAGCCACAATTAGGAAAGACCTCATTACTGGCTAATTTACATGCCCCTGAATTGCTGTTAAATACTGCTAATAGCGTAGCTGGCTCAGCCAGTACCCTTTGCTGGTACCATAAACCAGTGCCCCACCCCATTAGCTCTTCAGGTGAAGAGCAAAAAAAGCACTTTACTGTATCTGTATTAAGCCAAACAAGTGATTGGCTTATTATCGATCCACTCCCCTCAACCTTTTCCAATGAAGAGAGAAAAAAAAACTTTACTGAAATTGTATTAATTACAGATCTGCTACTGTTTAGACAACACTTGGAGAGCTACAGCACCCAGGTTTGTATGCAAATGCAATACCAGCTTTTAAAAGACAGTATTGCATTAAAGAAAGAGAGATCAGGATTGACTGAGTCATAGATTAATAGGTTCATAGGTGTGTAATAGGCTAATGGCCTTGGAGCCTTTACAAGCCTAGACCATAGGATTACCCTGGCATCGTGCCACCCGACCTTAGTTCCCAGTGCTTCTGTCAACTAGAGCCACTGGAGTGACCCCTGGGGTAAATTTTCTATTTCCCAACCACTCATCAAGATTACTCTTGAAGAGGGCCAGTGAGGTGCTCTGCTTGACATGTATGGGAAGTCTATTCCATAGGATGGGCAGTCTCTGGGTTATGAACCTGTCCCTCCAGCATGTTCTGTTGATTGTGGTAATGTGGTTGAGGTCTCTGCAGCATGTGGTGTGGAGGGATTGGGATTTCTTTAGATATAGCATTTCTAACAGAGCTGGGTCAGACATGGCTCTGTAAGTCAAGCAGAGATCACCTCTACGTAGGTGATGTGAGACAGAGAATAGTTGGAGTTTTTTGAGTCTGTCCATGTAGGACAAGTGTTTAAGGCCTAGGATCCCCTTTGTGAGGTACTTTTGTGCCTCTCCAGTTGTTGCAGGTGTCTAGTGAGGTATATGCCAAATGGGGCATTGTACTTGATGATTGGCCTAATGAGGGAAGAGTAGAGGGAGACAATGGCCTCTTTCTTCCTGAATGCAAAACCCTTAGTAATGAGATGTGCCACATAAAAGGACTTTCTGACCACAGTGGCAATGTGGTGGTCAAAAGAGAGGTTGCTGTCAACCTGTGTTCCCAGATCTCTTATAACACCTTCTGTGTCCAGTGGACTACCATCGATGTGGTAATTCACGGGAACCGGATTTTTCCCAAGGGGGGTGATGACACATTTTTTGGCATTGAGCTTAAGGCCATGGTTCTGACACCAGTCATTGGTTTCAGTGAGGCTTTTCTGCAGGATGTCAACATCACTTGGGTTGTTAGTAATAGCTCCCAACTTGCAATTGTGTGTGAACTTTGTCAGCCAGAGTCCCTTCATGTTGGCCTGGACTTCAGAGAAGTAGATACCAAACAGGAGAGACCCCAGGACTGAACCCTGTGGGATTCCACTCATGACTGGTCTGCAGCCTGACTTGGAGTCAGCTACTTTCACACTGTGGGTTCTATCAGTGAGCCAGTTTCAAAGAGCTTGGCCAGATCCAGGTAGGCTGTAAGAACCACCTTGCCTTCATCCACAACTCTGGTGACTGACTCAAAGAAGTCGACCAAGTTGAGCAGGCATGATCTACCCTTCACAAAACCAAACTGTGTAGGATCCAGAGTTTGGAGATTCCCTATATCCCTGTAAATTAGGACCATGATAATGTGTTCCATAGCTTTGCATATCAGACTCGTCAGGCTAATGGGGAGATAGTTCCCAGGATCTGTAGTCACTCCTTCTTTGTGTAGAGGGATGACTGTAGCAGTGCGCCATTTGGTAGGGACAAAGCCTGAGGTGAGGCTGTAATTGAACGGGACATACAGGTGAGGTGCCAGTTCACTCTGTAGTTCATGTGGAACACAGCCAAAGATATTGTCAGGTCCCAAAGAAGCTATATTCTTGGCCTTGAACAGTGCTGTTTTAACCTGGGTGCCTGACAATCTGCGATTGGTCCTTTGGGGGGGGGGGTTAAAGTTGGCACTGAATCTGTTGGCCAGTATATTAGCAATATCTGTTGACTCAGTATAGGAGGTACCATTGTGCAGTAGCTCAGAGCAAATTTGGGTATTGTTGTGGAGATTCTTTATATAACTATAGAAGACCTTGTGGTTGTCTTTACTATCTGCTGCAATTCTGTTTTCATAGGTAGCTTTAGAAGATTTCATGAGGGATCTCAACTTTTTATTGAGGCTGATAAGGGAGGTTTTCCAGTATTGGGACTTCACCTTATTCTGCATCAGTTTCCTCCTTCTGTTGTAGAGTTTGTTTATGGCAGGGGACCACCAGATTGGCTTCCTTTTTTTTAGAGGAGAGCGTCTTGGTTCTATTGGGTATGACGAGATCCATGTATTTGTATACATGTTCGTACAGTGCATTGGTGTATGATACGGTGGTCATGCAACTATATTCCATTTGCATGGGTGCTGTGAAGTTAGCCACCTCTGTTTTTAGGAGCCCAAAGTTAGCTTTGGAGAAGTTTTTCATGGTGGTTACCTTTGTGGGGGTGGGGGTAGGGGTGGGAGGGATGTGGATTTCCAAGGTGATTAGTTTGTGGTCGGATCTAACCAGAGAGAAGTTGACTATTGGTATAGAGCAATGGTCACCCATGTTAGTAATGACCAGGTCAAGGATGTTGCGACCTCTAGTGGGGGTAAGAATGAGCTGGTCCAGGGCATTGGAATTAATGAATTCCAGGAAATGTTGGGCAAGTGTATTGGTACATGAGTAGTTTTCCCAGTTAATGGAGTGGTAGTTGAAGTCACCCAGTATGAGAGTGTTAGGTTGGACCCTAATATTCTCCAGGGTGCTTAGGAACGTGGAGTGTGAGTCTTGGGACATGGATGGGGAACTATAGCAGGCTACGACCTGAATCGCTGTCTTACCCAATGTTAGCTACACCTGAAGTATCTCAGATGCATTATGTTGGGCTACCAATCTAGAGGTGTGTGCATCCTTTATGAATATGGAAACACCACCGCCTTTGGAGCTTTGGTCCAAGTTCTGGGGCTGAAAGGTGTGGAATGAGTTATAGCCTGGTAGTGCAGGGGTGCTTTCTGCTGCCTTGAACCAGGTCTCTGTTATAGCACAAATGTCGATGTTCTCTATTTTAAGGAGTGCTTTGAGCGAGTGCATTTTGAGATTTAGACTTCTAGCATTGAGCAGCATGACCCTCATACTGCATTTGTTTGTAGCTGTTACGGTGGTAATTTGGTCTTTGGAACACCTCCTAAAAAAACACTTTAGGGGTGGCAAGAGCCTTGGCCAGTATCTGGAAGCCCAGGGGTGACAGATGCAGGCCATCTCTGACAAAGCATCGAGGTCTGTCAGTCATGCCATCCCAGGCAGACAGATACTGGATCCCCTTAGAATGACACCAGAAACTTAGCCAATTGTTAAAATCAATAATTTTCTGCTTGTATTGTGGTATCATTCTGGGTGATGGTAGGATGCTGCTCAGGGCTAGGGTCATACCCGCCTGGACTACATAATCTGAGAGCTCCTCCATGTCTCTTTTCATGTAGTCCAGGGAGGTATGTCTTAGGTCATTCACACCCACATGTACAATGACAGAGTCATATTTGTACCTGTTGTTGAGAGACCTAAGTGCATGCGTTATGTGGTGGATCCTGGTGCCTGACAGGCAGCTGACTGTTACTTTCTCCTTATTCACCCTAGTGAGTGGGACATCAGTGTGCCCCACTGTTGAGTCACCTATGACTAGTGTGTTGGGCATGCTGTTTTGCCTTAGAGGCTTTGGTTGAGTGGCATACTGTTTAGTAGAGTGATGTGTCTCGTGATTAGTGTTGTGTTGTGATGGTTGAGTGAATTTCTGCTAGACATAAGGAAGTAGTGGTGCATTCCCATGCCATTGACATATAATGGAATTAGAGTCAGTCACTGTCATCTTGTATACCTTCTTTAACAGGACTGCTTCTTTTATTTCTGGAACGGCCCTCATTTGTGTGTGCGTCTCAGAACTTGTTTTATACTGTACTAAGGAGTTCTACAGCTGCAGCCAAAAAGTAGTTAAATTGCAGGCCTTTGTTCAAAGTATCCTTTTGTAGTCCATGATGAATTGACAGACCCCTCCCACCACATACTTTTCCCTTAGGTGTCAAAACTGTAACCACTCTAAGGTATCCTTGCAGTTTCATGTACAAGTGACAGCTGCTACTGGAAAGGAAAGGATTTGAAAGTAATTCTGTTCTCCAGTGCCAGCAGTGGAAAGATTTTTATTTTTATTCATTCAGTAATTTTTTATATAGATAGTTAAAGTACTTCAGATTTCCTCTTCCTAATGTTTTAGTGAAGGTGCACATAGTGCATGTAAGCTAAAGTAAATTCAGTTGTATATCATTCTTCTCATAATTTTTTTACATTTCCTTTGTTGACCAGAAAATGCACATGCAATCCACTTGATTAAGGACTGACTCAAAGTCAGTGGATGATGTCTCTCCCCAAGGGTCTATGCACCAGATATTCATCCTCCTCTTGAAGGACGTCACAAGAAAGCATAAACAGTATCAGTGCACCTAGTTGATATGGTTGCCACCCATCTCACTTGCTGCAGAGAAATCCTTATTTGGGCAGTTTTGTCTTAGTGTGGTTGGAGGGAATAAAAATGGTAAATGTGTTGATACTTTATAAGAATTACAAGAAAAATATTCTCTGACTTTTCTCTAAATGTCAAAGACATCTCTGATACCATATTTAAGTCATATTAAAGTGTAAAGTAGTATAAACAACAAACATTCAAAGTTTAAAGCTTAACATTTCAGTACTGTGAGGCTGCTTATGTAAATTTGTCAAAAGAGGTGACAACTACTTTTGAACCATTGACTGATCTAATTGCTCTGCTTTGCTATAAAAAGCATGACAACACTGGAAGCAGCTCTGAATCAGTAGTGTACGTTTTCTTCCTCTCGGCAATAAAGACACTGGAAAACAGTTCCACACTTCTCTATCTTTTCTTACAGCAGCTGCTGAGCTCCTGACATCAGTAGGACTAATGACCCATGTAAGATTGTCAGCAGTACCTCACAGGGTAAACTACAGATTTCTGTTAGTCTGTGGTATATCATGAAGATGTAGACAAATTCCTCTGCAAACTATGTGAGAAGGTAAGCTTAAATAACCTGGATGGTCTTTCCCTTCCTTTGATTCCAAGGCAAGGAAATTAAAGTTTTATAAATTACAAGCATGGTTCTGATACCTACACAATACTGAAATCATATTGTAGGGAGAAAAGCAACCACAGAGTTGAGTTAAACTGTAGGAGAAGGTGGAGTTTTCCTTTAACAGTGATGGCCAATGCATTGTGTTAGCACAGGCACACAGCTGAAACATTCAAATATAAACACACACACACACACACACACACACACACACACACACACACACACACACACACACACACACACACACACACACACACTACATACCCTATACCTGTCCGTTTGTTGTCTGAATGTCACCAGTGTCTCCATTTTCCTGCCCCTGGTAAATCATGGATGATTGCATTCAATCATTAATGCCAGACATTGAAGTTTCACATTTCATAATTTTCAGTAAATGCACAGCACCGCCAAAGCTGTTACACTAATGACTTTCTAAGATTTAAGTAATTAAAATCTTTACTTGATTGTTTGTCTTTGACCTTTGCTTAATTCTGGTTTTGAATAGATTTGTTGTGCTATGAGGTTGATAGGTATGCTTTATGTTCCCTGTCCTCTGCCTCATAACTCATAAACTGTTGCAGGCAGTGAATAATGCCTAAGATCCTCATTGTTGTTTGTCTTTGTGGCTTTTCCCAGTTAGGGGTCGCCACAGCAGAACTCTGGGCCGCTAATGATTGGCAGTAGATTTTTTTTTTATGGTGCTGAGCTGCCAGCCTGATACCCAACCTTCAGTGAAGGCACGCCCATTCACGCATATCTTTCGGAGGCCACTCGACTGCAGGGAGGACATGCAGACTCCACACAGAAGGCACTCCAGCCAAGAATCGAACAGGAGAACCTCTTGCTGTGAGACAACAATACCACCACTGTACCACCATGGCTTAATGCCTAAGATCCTCATTATATGTTAAAAATACTCGGTACTAACCTGGTTAATGCTGATGCTTCCTTTAACAAGGGTGCTGGGTTCAAAGCCTTTTTTTCCTCTTTTGCAGTTTCCTTTTACCCAGTATTATCTATTTGTTACATTAAATTCCTGGTGTCTATTGGTGGTGGTGCAGAACTCTAATATCCTGAGTGTGAGGGTACAGGGTTGCAATCCTTTTAGTACATTTATGGTAGACTACTTATACTATCCCTATTGTCTAGTAGTTCCCAGCTCAGCATTTTTTTAAATTTAGTGCCTTTCAGACATGCTATGTAGAGTATCCCTGGTATCAGTTGTTCCCCCAAACCCATGTTATGTGTAAGTGCCATTAAGGCATGAGATGAAATTGTACACTATTATGGCTAGTGTCCCCGTCATGTCTTTTATAGGGGGCCCTTAAGGTACAAGCTGTTGTATCTGGTACCTAGTGCTTCCCCTTGACCATGTCTTATATAAATGTCATTAAGACATGGTAGTGAAGAGCTTTCCCTGGTGTCTGGCATGTTATTTCTTGATGGCTAGTGGTCATTCTGACTCAATGTTAGTGGTTTTGCTCATTTGTCTAGGGATATGTAGAAGTATGACAGCCTCCCCAACCTACCTTCCCCCCATTCACACACACACACACACACACACACACACACACACACACACACACACACACACACACACACACACACAAACTCACACAACATTCATTCCATACCCACATACACTTATTACCCCTTCACGAACCCTCCTACTGCTACCTATCAGGTAGACACACACTCATATATGCAGTAACACATGCAACTCCTCACATACATACACTTACAGCCAGCCACTAAACTTCCCAGCATTTACCTCTACCATGATGAATAAACATAGCCTTTTGGCCATATTCATTACCATGAGCACCCAGAAGTGACTGTGCTACTTTACGCACCCCCTTGTGTATACCTCACAGTAACTTTTCTGAATTTGGTGGTTTATGTCCACTTTTCAAATTCATTATATATGCAACAGTAAAAGATCTTTGT
>NC_056751.1:577322834-577385334 GCF_019279795.1 Protopterus annectens | reverse complement strand
CTGCATTCTGATTGTCTGTTTCAGCAATGATCCAGTCAGCCAACTATACTTCATACATCTTACACAAGGGCAGCTTTATGTGAAAGCATGTTGCCTCATTCCTCTACTAAGTAACGGACCTTTTGCTTTTTGACCAGATTACCCTGCAAAACAATTTTCATAACTGTGATGATGTGAGGAATTGCCAGCTATGCCAGGAGAAGTAGGGCAGTGGATGTATTACATATGCCAGCATCACTAGCTGGAGTTTTGTAAAGAATTGTATGTCATTTGTATATCAAGCTGATTTGTACAAGTGCTCCTGTTGAAAAATGTATTTGTAAAGCTGCTTGTGTTAAAAATGTACCAGGAGTGTGTCCTGCTGGACAGAAAAAAATGCACCTGTATGTCATATTGTATTTTAACTGTTGAAATGAATATATATTAACAGAGGATACTGGAAGATAAGAGGCTAAGCTCAGTCCAGCTAATTTTGAAAAATAGTCTGAAACTAAAATTACCTGGTTTAGGCCATAAAGATTGTATCTTACAGTTCTGATCGCAACCAGAGACAGAATGTCTGTGAAAACCAGGACTAGAAATCCTATTGTATTGCCCAAAGGGGTGAACTAATTGTACCCTGGAATGGTAGAAGTTTTTGAAATGTTTTTATAGCCTCCAGATGCTATAACACATCTTAGCAAAGCTCTATGTGTGTGTATTATGACACATATGTGTTAGATTCTGGTTCAGATTCTAATAAGGGCAGTAGTGTGGGAACCAGAAGTCAGATGAGCAAATGTATGTGATGCATACATCTCAACCTCTTAAAGCAAGAAATCTGGAAAAAGCCTTAATAAAATCATAGGATCATTGGTTACTAGGCTACTAGCCCTGAGGCCCTTGTAAGCCTAGCCAAGAGTTTAGCCCATGTTTAGACAAATCAGCACCCAATTCCCCTGTCCAGCAAGAACATGGGTGGAATCCCAGGGGTATATTTTCTGTTTCCCATCCAGTAATCCAGGTTGCTCTTAAAAAGGGGTATATAGGTACTCTGCTTGATGTGGACAGGGAGTCGATTCCATAGATGAGGGAGTCTCTGGGACACAAATCTGTCCCACCAACAAGTCCTGTTGATGTCACAAACCAGGTCAAGGCCACGCATGTGGGTTACTCGAGTGGAGCTTGTCTTGTGCATATGCAGTCCCATCAAGGTGGGGTCCATAATCGCCTTGTATGCCAGACAGAGGTCACCTCTGAGGAATCTGTATGAAACTGAGTAGAGGGATAGGGCTTTTAGCCTGTCTGTGTATGGTAGATGGCAACACATTTAAAACCTTAACAATGTGGCGAACAGTTCAAGCAGTCACTCCAGTACAACACCAAGACTGTAAACAAGTCGAGTAAAAAACAAGATGCATTTAATATAAAAATGCGTTGAATTAAGCACTCACAAAGCTTTTTGTTGATTTAAATAAAACAACTTCCTCAGAAAAAAGCCTTATTCGAAATCCTGGGTTTAAGTTCCCCTTGATCCTGTCACATGATTACATAGTTTTATTTAATAGGTCAACAGACACGTAACTCACTAGTAAAAATCCCTCCCCAACCAGGAATACACAAAACTACTAAAGGTTGTACAAATGTAAACTATTTAAAATGAAAAACAAAACATCCTAATCAATTATGCTGTACTTTTCACAGTTCATGAAAAATATATGTTTTATCACCATAACAATAAAAAGAAAACGAATAAAAAAAATAATAAAAAAATGCATAAAATGAAAATCAAGATGACATGACTAAACCTCTAACGGAACAACCCACTACAATCCAAATCCCTAAGGTAAAAAAATATATATGTAAAAAATATATATATATATAAAATCTTTGTATTATATTATATCCTATACTGATAAAATAATAAAAAAAATAGTATGAAATTAGAAGTACAATCCTGTTCATTCACTACCAACTGAATCAAAGATATCACCATAGTGGTATATTCAAGATGTTACAAATGTTATTAACACACACTGCAAACCTCACTACCGAGTAAAGAATCCCCGTATCGATAATGTCCAAAGTGTAAATAAATCCGAGGATCCACCAAATGCTGAAACACCAAACGTCCAACAAAACACGTAGGTTAAAACTCTTTATTAAAACCACAGATGCCTAGGCCAGTAAGCGCTTTCACGTTATAGTAACGCTTCTTCAGACTTCAATGGCAAAGTAATACATTATCGCCCTTAAATAGCGCACTGATATGCCTACAGTCCTTTGACACTTTAATTGGTAATTAAAATGTAAATAAGAAGAAACATCAATATTAACAAAACATTACAAAAATTCTCATAAAAACATTCTTTGTGTATAAAATATGCAATCCTATATAACCTATGTTTAACGTATTCATGTATAAAAAATGAATTTAATGTAACAAAGGTTTTGCCGCCAAAAAGGGTTGTAAACTTATTTTCTCATTTAACCCATATTGGTGTGATTGGAGCCTGAGGATCCATTTACTTTCTATCTCTTCTGTGTAGTTCTTTAAATTACCTAGTCTGTAACTCCTCTTTATTAATTCTAAGACCCTAAACTTAAAGTTATGTTGGAGTCCATTGTCTATGACATGACGAGCTAATGCATTGGTTACATTTTCTTTATTTATTGCATAGATGTGTTCCCTTATCCGCTCACGAAGGGTCCTGTTGGTTTTCCCCTAAATAATGTTTCTGGCATTTTTGACATTGTGCCAAGTATATCAAGTCCCTAGATTTGCAGTCTGCATAGTGTGTGAACGTGAAAGTACGTCCTGTATGTGGATGTACAAATAAGTTGTCCTCTGCTATATATGGACATTGATTGCACGATCGGCACGGATAGGTGCCCTTCCTTTGGGAGGATACTTGCTCAGTATCCATCTTCTCATAACATAAAAGCCTCTTGAGAGATTTCATGTTCTTATATGCTATTCTTGGTCTATTATCTACTAAATTTCTAATCTTGTCATCCATGGCTAAAATCTTCCAATTGTTGTTGATGACCTTACTAATCTGTTTGTTTCTATTGGTATAGGGAATAACAAGCCTGTTGACCTCAGAACGGGATTTATAATATTTATAATATTAAAAAAATGGTCTTGCCTTATAGTGCAGGCTACCATGGAGAATAGTCATAGCCTAAGGAACAATAAGGCAAGACCATTTTTCCACAGACAAGCAACCAGTGATCCTCAAATAGCCTATAAATCCTGCTCTGAGGTCAACAGGCTTGTTATTCCCTATACCACTAGAAACAAACAGATTATTAAGGTCATCAACAACAATTGGAAGATTTTAGCCATGGATGACAAGATTAGAAATTTAGTAGATGATAGACCAAGGATAGCATATAAGAACATGAAATCTCTCAAGAGGCTTTTATGTTATGAGAAGATGGATACTGAGCAAGTATCCTCCCAAAGGAAGGGCACCTATCCGTGCCGATCGTGCAATCAATGTCCATATATAGCAGAGGACAACTTATTTGTACATCCACATACAGGACGTACTTTCATGTTCACACACTATGCAGACTGCAAATCTAGGGACTTGATATACTTGACACAATGTCAAAAATGCCAGAAACATTATGTAGGGAAAACCAATAGGAACCTTCGTGAGCGGATAAGGGAACACATCTATGCAATAAATAAAGAAAATGTAACCAATGCATTAGCTCGTCATGTCATAGACAATGGACTCCAACATAACTTTAAGTTTAGGGTCTTAGAATTAATAAAGAGGAGTTACAGACTAGGTAATTTAAAGAACTACACAGAAGAGATAGAAAGTAAATGGATCCTCAGGCTCCAATCACACCAATATGGGTTAAATGAGAAAATAAGTTTAAAACCCTTTTTGGCGGCAAAACCTTTGTTACATTAAATTAATTTTTTATACATGAATACGTTAAACATAGGTTATATAGGATTGCATATTTTATACACAAAGAATGTTTTTATGAGAATTTTTGTAATGTTTTGTTAATATTGATGTTTCTTCTTATTTACATTTTAATTACCAATTAAAGTGTCAAAGGACTGTAGGCATATCAGTGCGCTATTTAAGGGCGATAATGTATTACTTTGCCATTGAAGTCTGAAGAAGCGTTACTATAACGTGAAAGCGCTTACTGGCCTAGGCATCTGTGGTTTTAATAAAGAGTTTTAACCTACGTGTTTTGTTGGACGTTTGGTGTTTCAGCATTTGGTGGATCCTCTGATTTATTTACACAAATGCTATTAAGACCATGTAGTCAAAATGTAACATAAAAATAAACTTAATAGCCTATAACAAGTTACCTACTTAAACTTCTTAATTTCAAAATACACATAATAGAGTTCAATTCATTGATACCCGGATAATGACAGGCATCCAATCTAAGTTGCCAAATTAATTCACAACGTTCCAAAATAAGCAACTCAGGACCCCCCCCCACCATTGGTAGGAACTTGGTCAATTACACGAAATGTGAAACAGTGCTGAGGATGGTCAATAATGTGTCTCGCAAGGGCATTCTCTCCTTTGTGCATCCCTATGGCATAAACATGCTCATAAACTCGTTCATGGAGTTTTCTGTCGGTCTTCCCACTATAGAAGACCGGACACAGGGAGCACTTAGCTAGGTATATCACCTGTTTACTTTGGCAGTTGAATTTGCCCTTGGTTGTATACCTCCTCCCTTTTACCTTGAAGTTTTGCCCTGTTTCTATATATTTACAATAACGGCACATATTGCACTTAAACATACCTAGCATACTGCCTGTTGTCCTAGGATTCCTCTCCAATATTTGCTTCAAATTATTTCCTCATTTGTAAATGATCATAGGATTACCCTGGAATTTATTTCTCAACATAGCATTGTTCATAAATAAATTCCAATTTTTCTTTATAATGGAAGACACTATTTTGGCATCCAAACTAAATGTAAGAATAAAGCTGAAGGGACTAACCCCTTGTACAGCTGGCCATGAATTTACTGAGTTTTATTTAAACTGATTAAGAATATATACCCCTTTCTCTTTTTATCTGTACTTCATCTGTCAAGTCCAAAACCAGGTCTAAAGGGTATCCTCTTTTTAAGAACAAATCCTTCATAAAATTACATTCTTCACAAAAGTCTTCGTTCCTAGTAACCATTCTCGCAGCTCTTACCAGTTGCCCCTTGACTACAGATTTTTTCTGTGTAAAGGGGTGACAACTGGAGAACTGTAAGAAGGTATTGGAATAGGTACCCTTACAAAATATTTTGGCCAAATAACAACCACCAGAACTGTCCTTGATCAAATCCACATCTAGGTAGGCTATCTATCTTCTGGAGATAAAATATATTGTCCAAGGTCACATAATTCACCATGAGTCTTTAGAAATTTGAGTTTCACTCTTAACATTCTTTTTCAGAATGTTATCGACCACTTTAGTGCATGCATACATAATACTGTTTCTTGCATTTACGAGTGGGTGCATAGGTGGATTATGTAAATCCTTATGGACCTTGGGGATTCCGCATAGAATGGGGGTCCTAGGAGCTGGCATAGTGAGATAGTTATATGTCAATTCTGGCATCAATAAACATGTCGTTAATAAAAGACCTAATCCTAGAGTAGCCTACATTGAGTTCATTCCTTGTTACCTCTATGTAAGTATTTGTAGAAATTGTATTCGGAATCCCCAAGGTCCATAAGGATTTACAGAATCCACCTATGCGCCCACTCTTAAATGCAAGAAATAGTATGTTGAGAGTGAAACTCAAATTTCTAAAGACTCATGGTCTTTTTTGGAAAATGTCAACAGAATACCTTTCAGTGAAGAGTTCAATTTCTTCATTGTAGACGTTAAGGACCTTTATTCTTCCATTCCTCACTTAGAAGCAATGGAGTGGGTGGCTTCTATGATGAGATTAAAAGGGGCTCCTAGCGATGAAATTCAATTGGTGGGGGAACTGCTGGATATAATTTTGTCTTACAATTATGTGACCTTTGACAATAATTTTTATCTCCAGAAGATAGGTGTAGCCATGGGCTCCCCATGCGGAGCTAGCCTAGCTAATTTAGTTATGGCGCATTGGGAGAGGGAGTTTTGTCATGGCTATCCCCATCATCCAAGGACAAATTTTATTTTACACATGATTCCTGGATGATATTTTCATTATTGTAAAAGGTGACATTGATGTAGCACACGGTTTAGTGGAATTTTTTAATTCAACTACAAAGTTTCTTAAATTTACTTCGTGTTTTGCTCCTAGCCTACCTAGATGTGGATTTGATCAAGGACAATTCTGGTGGTTGTTATTTGGCCAAAATATTTCATAAGGGTACCTATTCCAATACCTTCTTACAGTTCTCCAGTTGTCACCCCTTTACACAGAAAAAATCTGTAGTCAAGGGGCAACTGGTAAGAGCTGCGAGAATGGTTACTAGGAATGAAGACTTTTGTGAAGAATGTAATTTTATGAAGGATTTGTTCTTAAAAAGAGGATACCCTTTAGACCTGGTTTTGGACTTGATAAATGAAGTACAGATAAAAAGAGAAAGGGGTATATATTTACCTATTCTTAATCAGTTTAAACAAAACTCAGTAAGTTCACGACCAGCTGTACAAGGGGTTAGTCCCTTCAGCTTTATTCTTACATTTAGTTTGGATGCCAAAATAGTGTCTTCCATTATAAAGAAAAATTGGAATTTATTTACGAACGATGCTATGTTGAGAAATAAATTCCAGGGTAATCCTATGATTGTTTACAAATGAGGAAATAATTTGAAGCAAATACTGGAGAGGAAACCCAGGACAACAGGCAGTATGCTAGGAATGTTTAAGTACAATATGTGCTGTTATTATAAATATATGGAAACAGGGCAAAATTTCGAGGTAAAAGGGAGGAGGTATACAACCAAGGGCAAATTCAACTGCCAGAGTAAACAGGTGGTATACCTAGCTAAGTGCTCCCTGTGTCCGGTCTTCTATATTGGGAAGACCATCAGAAAACTCCATGAACGAGTTTATGAGCATGTTTATGTCATAGGGAAACACAAAGGAAAGAATGCTCTTGCGAGACACATTATTGACCATCCTCAGCACTGTTTCACATTTCAGGTAATTGACCAAGTTCCTACCGATGGTAGGGGGGTCCTGAGTCGCTTATTTTGGAACATTGTGAATTAATTTGGCAGCATAGATTAGATGCCTGTCATTTTCCGGGTATCAATGAATTGAGCTCTATTATATGTATTTTGAAATTAAGAAGTTTAAGTAGGTAACTTGTTATAAGCGATTAAGTTTATTTTTATGTTACATTTTGACTACATGGTTTTATAACATTTGTAACATCTTGAATATACCACTATGGTGATATCTTTGATTCAGCTGGTAGAGAATGAACATACTCAATTCAGGATTGTACATCTAATTTCAGACAATTTTTTTTATTATTTTATCAATATAGGATATAATATAATACAAAGATTTATATATATATATATATATATATATATATATATATATATTTTTTTTTTTTTTTTTTCACTTAGGGATTTGGATTGTAGTGGGTTGTTCCGTTAGAGGTTTAGTCATGTCATCTTGATTTTCATTTTATGCATTTTTTTATTATTTTTTTTATTCATTTTCTTTTTATTTATTGTTATGGTGATAAAACACATATATTTTTAATGAACTGTGAAAAGTACAGCATAATTGATTAGGATGTTTTGTTTTTCATTTTAAATAGTTTACATTTGTGCAACCTTTAGTAGTTTAGTGTATTCCTGGTTGGGGAGTGGTTTTTACTAGTGAGTTACGTGTCTGTTGACCTATTAAATAAAATTATGTAATCATGTGACAGGATCAAGGGGAACTTAAACTCAAGATTTCGAATAAGGCTTTTTTCTGAGGAAGTTGTTTTATTTAAATCAACAAAAAGCTTTGTGAGTGCTTAATTCAACGCGTTTTTATATTAAATGCATCTTGTTTTTTACTCAACTTGTTTACAGTCTTGGTGTCGTACTGGAGTGACTGTTTGAACTGTTCGCCACGTTGTTAAGGTTTTTAATGTGTATAGCAGATGTTTGAGGCCCTGGATTCTCCTGGTGAGGAACCTCTGTTGTCTCTCCAGCTGCTGCATGTGCTTTGCAAGGTACATGCCGAAAGGTGCATTGTACTCAATAATGGGCCTTATAAGGAAAGAATACAGGGATGTTATGACCTCCTTGTTCTTGGATGAGATACCCTTACTTATAGGTGGGCCATGTAGAAGGCTTTCCGTACCATGGAAGCAACATGGTTGTCAAAAGTCAGATTGCTATCAATCTGGGTGCTTAAATCCCTCACGACTGATTGAGTGCTTAAGACATTGTTATTAATATGATAATTTGTGGGGGAACCACTCTCCCCAAAGGGGATGATGATGCATTTTTTGATATTCAGCTTGAGGCCATATTTCTGGCACCAGTCATTTGTCTGAGCAAGACCCTCTTGGAGGATGTCCACATCACTAGGGGAATTGATGACAGCACCCAGCTTGCTGTCATCTGCAAACTTGTCAGCCATAGCCCACTGGTTTGGCCTGCACCTCAGAAAAGTATATCCCCAAATAACAGAGGCCCCAAGACCGAACCCTGGGGTATGCTGCTTGTTATGAGTCTACTGCTTCTTGAGGTGGCTTCCCCTATTTTGACCAGGTGGGTTCTATCAGTGAGCCAGTTTGCTACCCATCTGGTACCATATGGATTGATGCCTAGTTGATAGAGTTTATCTATTATGCTCGAGTAGGGAATAGTGTCAGAGGCTTTGGCCAGGTCAAGGTAGGCAGTGTGCACAGTCTTCCCCTCATCCATAACTTTGGTGACTTTCTCAAAGAAGTTGACTAAATTTAGCTGACATGTCCTCCCCTTGATGAAGCCAAACTGTGTGGGATCAAGTGTCTGGAGGTTGCCAATGCCCTTGTTAATGAGGTCCATGATAATCCATTCTATGGCCTTGTAGATCAGGCTAGTTAGGTTGATGGGTTTAGAATTTCCCGGATCGGCAGACACTCCACCTCTGTGTAAAGGGATAACACTAGCTGTCCTCCACTCAGCTGGGACAATGCCGCTACTCATTCTTTGGCTGAATAGGGTGCCTAATGGTGCTGCATGTTCCTGCCTGAGTTCATGTAGGATGCAGCCTGGGATGTTATCGGGTCCCATGGAGGCTGTATTTTTTGCCTTTGAGAGAGCAGTGATGACCTGCTCCCTAGATATATAAGGGGAAGGGGGCAGGTACTGAGGATGTCCTGATTTACTGATGAGGGGACAGACAGGCAAAGTTTTTGCTGAATCTGTCAGCCAGCAAGTTTGCTATATTTATGGCATTTGTAGATGTGGTGTCCTTGACCACCAATTCTGAACAGATCGGGGTGCTTCTTTTGAGGTGGCAGACATATGTGAAGAAGGCCTTATGATTGTCTCCAGTAGATGTGGCCAATTTGGACTCAAAGTTTGCTTTGGAGGATTTCACTAGTGTTCTTATTTGCTTGTTCAGGCTAAGGAGACATTGCTTCCAATTGGGCACCTGCTCCTTCTTAGTCTTGGACAACAATTTTTTTCCTTTTGTTATAGAGTTTATTTATTGCAGATGTTCACCAGACAGGTTTACTCTTCTTTGCAGAGGATGATTTAGTCCTGTCGGGTATTCCTGATTCCATGCATCTATATAAATGCTTGTATAGTGCTTTGGTGTAGTTTTGGATATTGGTGCTAGTTCCTACAGAGGGGGAGGGGGCTGTGAAGCTGTTTATACCATCCCTCAGGAGGCTGTAATCAGCTTTGGAGAATTTTTTACATTTGATCCTAGCTAGAGGGGGGTTGGGGGAGATGGTGACTTTGAAAGTGACCGCTTTGTGGTCCGATCTTATCAGGGGGGAGGATGATACTATAGGGATGCTGCAGTGGTTACTCATGTTGGTTAATACTAAGTCCAAGATATTATCACCCCTTGTGGGGGTATCGACTAGCTGTTCAAAGGCATTTGCATTGACAAAATGAAGGAATCTCTGGACATTTGTGTTCTGGCATGAGTAGTTCTTCCAGTCTATGTTTGAGGGACAAAAGCCCAAAAGATGAGGGAGGGTATAGTAGCATTAAAATAGGTAGAAAATGAAGACTGTGTAAGATAAATCCAGTGGACAGTGAATAGTAATTAAAGTGAGAGACAATTAGATTCTGAGAAGGTAATAGGGACAGTATGAGTAAGATATAAATATAGTGGTAAGCGCACAGTGGCTAAAAGGTGAGTCCTGAAAGGGCATGAGGGAGGAGGGAGTGAGGGTGTTACTGGTGGAGTCTAGCTAAGTATAAGATGCAGTGCTATGTGATATACCATAGTACAGGGCAATTATATTCATACTGTTATTTTTGTAGAGAGTGATTGAATTGACGTGTAAAGTATGAGACTACTTTGCTTCTGTAGCTCCCTTCATTGTGTTAAGGACTCATCAAAGTTTCACACCTGTCCTCTGACACCATCATGGATACACAGAAGTGTTTTTATATGTAACATTTACTCATTCATCTGTTTATTTACTTGGACTTGTTGACTAGGGCAGAGCATTGATCCATGAGGTCCTATTTCAGGTTCAGCCCGGATCTATAAACAGAAATGTAATGATACAAGTGACATTTGCAATGCATTTTACAACAGATAAAGATGACACAGAGGTTTACAAACACAATACAGTGGCAAACTGATATTTACAATGCATAGGTACGATATCATTACAATCAGCATTTGAAGAAGAAGCTATATGCAGTGTGTACAAATTCGGATAATGAGGTGTAGAAGCTGTGTTAGAAGAAGAAGAATAGAATGTTATGACTTGGGTTTATTTAAAGGAGACGGTCAACTCATATTCAAAGGAATGATGTATGCAGAGAGTGCATTTGAATGTTAATGCTTAATAAATAGATGAGTAAGTGTTAGGAAAGGGGGGAATATAGTCAGGGGCTAGCTAATTGCGAGCAATTTCAATGAGTCTGTATCTCTTAGGATCTCTGTGCAGCTGACAGGGAGGTAACCAAGGAATTTTAAGTGTGGACAATGCTTATGCTTGCAGTCTATGTATTACAGCTTGGCACCCTTCCATTCACTACACCTTAGGAGCTGACTGGGGCGGCCATGGTTGCATGTATATTTGTCCTGTGCATAATGCCTTTAGTTTTTGCTGTTTTGAAAAATGGGGAGGCACATGTGGAAAGTCTAATAATAACATAGACATAGAGTCTTAATAAATAAGAGGTGGGATTGAAGCCTAGTGGCTATATAGAGACAGTTGCAACAGATGAAGGAAAAAGTAAGAGAGAAAAAAATATATATCTGAACGACAAGTGGTTTTCCAGTACAAATGTTTTAAGTCATGCAGAAATTAGTACTAATAAGTCAATGTGTCACCTATAAAAAGGAAGGTTTCCTAACAATATAAACAGTTATAATTAAACAATATAGAGAATAGCACTTTGTCTCTCAATAGTCATGTGAAAAGATAAAAATATGCTTAGTCTTATATCAACAGAGTTTGCAATCTGTTATGTAGTTATACAGCAAATGTGTAACAATTACTTCAGTTGTTGCATAACTAACCTAATTTTTGTAGCGTTGTGAATGTTATGTAACTCTAAGACAATAGTACAGTCTGTACAGAACTAGACACAGTTAAATATAACTGTGTTGGCAGCATTGTCACATATGGTATGTCCTTCTATAGTAAAAACAGCAGCCTATACATACATAACAACAATGAAAATTTGACAGTTCACAGCTAGTACAAAGCCATCAGTGCAATAGTTGATGTGACAACTTCCTGCAGTACTTAACAATGCTCTGTTTGCTGAATGTAGTAACAGATGCTGGGCATTTACAATGGATTAAAATACTGAGTTATACAAATGGCAATCTGATTACCTGTACAATATACAGAAATAATACATACTAAATGTATACCAGATACATACCTCTCCACTGTTTGGAATTTTGCAGAATGTCTAGGTTTTTGTCTTCAATATTCTGGATTTTTGTACTGCGGTGGTGGTGCTGCGGTAGCGTTGTCGCCTCACAGTTAGACGTTGCACGTTCGATTCTCAGTTAGAGCATCTTCTGTGTGTCGACATGCATGAATGGGCATTCCTTCACTGACGGTTGTGCGTTAGGCCCGGCAAGCCAGCACGTAAAACTCTACTGCCAATCATTAGTGGACTGGAGTACCGCTGTGGTGACCCCTAACCGGGAAAAGCCAAAAGACAGTTTATATTCTGGATTTTTGTGGCAAATCAGTGAGGTCTGAATTCACTAAATAATGACAGAAATTTGAGTTTCAGACTTCATACCTATTAGAAAATGCATGGTAACAAAAGACCTTTTATTTTGCCAGCTTTCTAAGAGCAATATTTAAAATTTGCCCCTATTTTTGGGGTTTTGCCACCCATCATTTTTGGTTTTGTCCAGATTTTTTTTTGTGCTAAGAGATTGAGAGCTAAGACCAGATATATGATTAAAGAATAAGCATTTTTCCTTGTGTAGCAACGGCTTGATTATTATAGGCATCTGAGACTGGACTGTGGATCAGTCAGGCATTGGGTGATTCATACCTGTTGTGGAAAGAGTGACAATCAAAGGTAGCACCATGTGAGCAAGCAGATACTTTGGGGTAGAGTTCAAATGTCTGTTTGATAAGCTATATGTGTACAAAACAATGTGTATGTAAAACAAAGCTGCAGCAATTGGAGAGACCCCAAAAGTTCCTCACCAAAAGGATAAAGGGACTCCAAAATCTGTCATATGCTGCCAGATTGAAGAAACTCCAGCTCTATTCAGTCGCATACCGTCTGCTCAGAGGTGACATGTGCCTGACATACAAGGCCATGTCCAACCCGGAATTAATGGACATACTCCACCTCAAAAAATCCAAATCCACCAAAACCACTAGAGCAAGCGACTTAAACCTTAGCACGGATATAAATAGGATGTGCTGGAGGGATAGATTTATCACTCAGAGACTCCCTATGCTGTGGAATAAAATCCCAGTCCATGTGAGGCAGAGCACCTTGCTGGCTCTGTTCAAGAGAAATCTTGACCTGTGGATGGGAGATCGTAGGTTTACCCCGGGAATCATCTCTGTGTCACTGCTGGACAGAGGCACAACAAACTAATGGGTACAGTATTTTTTTCATATAAGGGGTGGCGTAAGCCACAAAACTTTAGGCTAGGCTTATAAATGCCTTAGGGCAGATAGCCTAGTATAAACCTATGAACCTATGAACACCAGTTTGCCTCCATTTCAGTGACTACTGCTGCCACCAGTTTTGTCTTTTTTTTTTGCTTTTTCTTTTTGCAGTACAGAAGGAGATTTTATAGCTCCCCACTGTTAATGGATTTGTATAGAAAGAACCATCTTGAACAGGTTTGACTGTTGTTTCTATTCCTCTTGCAATTTAATACCCCTCATATCTTTGGGTACAAATCAACAGGGAAGATGTATGTAAGTATTGTGAAGAGTTGCACAAAGTGTAATTGCTGAAGTATAAAATGGTGCTATTAACATGAAGAATAAAATAAAAGTAAGCAAGTGACAAGCTAACATTTTTGAAGAAATGAAAGATAAGCCAGTGAACTACCTGTAAAAAAGTATAAATTTATTTATTTATTTATTTATTTAACATTTGTTAACCGGGATGGTCCAACTGGGCAAAACCTTTTTTAAGCGAAGGCCCTGGAAGAAAATCTCCACAAAAAAAAAAAATAACAGTAAGTATACAATGAGATACAGTAAAATGGAAATATTTGTAAATTTAACAATACAATATCAGCAGTAATAATATATATATATATATATATATATATATATATATATATATATATATATACATACATACACATATTCTTCTTTTGGCTTTTCCTGGTTAGGGGTCGCCACAGCGGATCACCTGTCCACTCATGATTGGCATCCCGGCGCCCAACCTTCCATGGAAGGCACACACACACATACACACTCACTCACACCTAGGACCAATTTTAGGGTGTCCAATCCACCTACAGCATGTCTTTGGGATGTGGGAGGAAACTAGAGCACCCAGAGGAAACCCACGTGACCACAGGGAGGACATGTAGACTCCACACAGAAGACACCCCAGCTGAGGATCGAACCAGAGAACCTCTTGCTGTGAGGTGCCAATGCTAACCACTGCACCACCGTGGCCGCCTATATATATATATATATATATATATATATATATATATGTGTGTGTGTGTGTGTGTGTGTGTGTGTGTGTGTGTGTGTGTGTGTGTGTGTGTGTGTGTGTGTGTGTGTGTGTGTGTGTGTGTGTGTAGGTAGAGATAGATAGATAGATGTGGACTGAAAATATATCTGTTGAAAGCATAGCTTTCTAGTGATGGTTGTATTTTATGCTCATATCTCTATTTGAAACAATGTTTCCTTGCATTACCCCTGAGGCAGTGACCCTCTCTCTTAAATTTATATATATATATATATATATATACATATCTGGAGAGAGACAAAATATGTGTTGACTGCACAGCTTTGTAGTGATGGCTATAATTTATGCTCATCACTATTTTTATGAAACAATGTTTCTTTGCATTAATTCTGAGGGGCTGATGCTCTCTAAAATGTGCTCTCTCTTTGAATATTCTTACTTTAACAGAGAAGTTGCTGTGTTTGACTCTCTAGTTTTTGTCCTTCTGATTCAGTTGTGTTGATGTCATCCAACTAATTAGACAAAAATAATGATAAGAGAGGGAATCCATAAATAGTTACTGCCGTTCAAAACTAGGAAATGCTGGGAAGAATCTACATTTCCAGTCTTTAGGAGTAATTATTTTATAGTTGGAGTCAGAACAATTTTTGGATGAGTAGGAATGTGACTTCCTGCTTCCGTAAGAGTAAAATCCCGAGTCTAGGGGTGAGACTGAAGTCAGAATTGTACTGGTGACAAGAACAGCAACAGAGCCCCGTTCTTATGTCAGAATCTTTCTACCTGCAGTGCACACCTCTGGTGCCCCGGGGAGAGGGGTGGTTTGGAACATTTTGTGTAATCACATATCAGGCTTACTCCGTCTTGTGGTCAACTGAGTGACTGCAGTCCCTTCATGATCTCCAGAAGTGGTTTAGTTTACTCAATTCTGGGTTTGCAGCTTATGCTGTCTTCATGGGTACAAGTGTGTTGATGAAGCTTACTGTCATTTTCCTGAGTGTTGGTTGATTTTATGAAGATCTATTTTGCAAAACCATTTCTTTATTAGTGTTTGTTCTATCAGTCAGTATTTTATGGGCATACAAACCCATATTACATTTTCTTATTTACTTATAACTTTCTGCATGATTTTTAAAAAAAAGTTAAATTAGCTTCTACTTTCTCTTTTCTAGACAGAAATATATATATATATATATATATATATATATATATATATATATATGTGTGTGTGTGTGTGTGTATAGTTCCCCCTTTATAATCTCGAAATACTGAAATTAAAGCTATCCAGTGTCTTTAATCCACCTCTACAGACAAATTTACAACTTTTCGAATCAACGTGTGAGGTGGACATTAGACACCTTTTCACCAGCTTCAAATGAAACACAGAACTATCAAGGTCAAATATATCTACTGACCAAAGGGAGTGGCTTAAAAATTTGCGTTCTTTACCAGTCAGGTTTTTAAAACCTGATAAGGGGGGTGGTCTAGTGGTATTTGATGACTTCCAATATAAAGAAAGAATGTTCCAGGTACTTGAGTCCCCGGCTTATGATATATCCTCTCTTAATGAGACCAATACTACACACCGTCGTATCAGAGGATATTTCCGTGACCTTTTTCTAGCTGGGAAAATAGACTTGGATACATATAACTTTATTGACATCATCCCACCTAAGACACCTGTGATGTTCGGAATACCGAAGATACACAAAGATGTAAAAAACCCCCCAATGAGGGCTCTGATTGATGGAAGGTCGTCCATGACCTACCCATGTTCCAAACTTATCGACAACATATTGTCAAAATATTTGAAATTATTACCAACTATTTGCAAAGACTCATGGTCTTTTTTATCCGATATTAATAACATCTCTTTTGACCCCATTTCGAACTTTTTGACAATAGATGTTGTCGATTTATATACATCAATTCCCCACATAGAGGCGGTAGAATGGATTGGATTACTTCTCAAAGATTTAAATGCACCTCAGTTTGAAATAGATATGGTGACTGAATTGTTAGACATAGTTTTGTCTTCTAACTTCTTTATATTCGATCAGCAATTCTACCTGCAAAAACAGGGAATAGCCATGGGCTCGCCCTGTGGTGCGAGTGTGGCTAACTTGTTTGTAGCCTTTTGGGAAAGACGCTTTTTAATGGCCAACCCAAATTTGATGAAATATGTCAGTTATTACACAAGATTTTTGGACGACATATTCATCCTTTTTAAGGGTAGTGAAGATGAAGCTAAGACTTTTGTAGATACACTTAATATTACTACAGAATGTCTTAAATTTACGCATAAATTTTCAAATATTGAGGCTGACTACTTGGATGTTAGACTGTCTAAGGACCTGTGTAAAAAAAATCTTTTATTCCACGATTTTTAGAAAACCGACATACTGCAACTCCTTCCTGCATTACTCTAGTTTCCATCCACCAAAACAAAAGAGGTCCATTGTTAAGGGCCAACTTGTTAGAGCAGGAAGGATGTGCAGTACACTTGAAGATTTTAGACAAGAATGCCGGTTCCTAAATGAATTATTTACTAATCGTGGATATCCGCTAAGTCTATTGGAGGAGTTGATAAATGAAGTTGATTCAAAACGAGTGGAAGGGATTTATAAACCTTTGTTAGATCAGGTTCATAATACCCAAACTTTTACCGACACTGATGCGGACACTTTAGAACCCCCTACAACATACAAAGGACCCAAAAGGAATTTTTCTTTGAGTTTTATTACTAACTTTAACTTGAATTCTCAAACTATATGGTCTATAATTTTAAAAAACTGGCATTTCATAACTAGTTCCCCTTCTTTGTCAGATAGGTTAGGAGCCCGCCCATATGTTATTTACAAAAGAGGAAGCAACCTTAAAGAACTGTTGCAACGTACATCTGCTTCTAGCACCTTTAACAGACTAAAGGGATCACTAAAATGTGGCTTTTGCAATTGGTGCAAATTAATTAGAACAGGAAACACATTTACGGTGAGGGATAGAAAATATCAAATTCACCATAAGATTACCTGTGAAACAAAATCGGTCATTTACATCGCCCTGTGTAATTGCTGTTCAGCTTTTTACATAGGGAAGACTGATCGCAAGTTGAAGGAAAGAATATACCAACACTCATATGCAATAAAAAACATCTTGTTGGAAAATGCATTAGCAAAACATGTCAATTCTAACCCAGGACATAACTTCAGTTTTATGGGTATTGATCATGTAGCTTCTACTATAAGAGGTGGTCCTTTCTCTTTAATTCTTGAAAATTCAGAACTGGAATGGCAGTTAAAATTAGATGCATTCAGACCTCCGGGACTGAATGAGAACTGCAACATTTCAGCAGTTCTGAAATTAAAGAGTTATTTTAGGTAATAATTCAAATAGATCGAATGTATTATTATTTTTACATTTACTATTAATTTGATTAATGAATTATACATTTCTTCATTGAGTATACACTTTTTTATTGTATACTTTTAAACATACTAATGAGTTTTTTAAAACTATATTTGTTTACACTTAGATATGAATTATTAATTTATTTTATTATTGATGTAGTAGGTTTTGACACAGTAGTTATTTTATGTGTTATAGTGTTTGTAAAAAAAAATTTTTAAAAAAACAAATTTATTAAAAAAAACACATATACTTATCAGGAAATGATGACTATTTGGTCACTTCCTGTTCTTAACATATAATACGAGCGTTTTAAAACTGTCTCTTTGTACCTCTGATGAAGCTGTGACAGGAGTTACAGCGAAAACGCTTGTTTCTTTTGAAATAAATTCTTGCGTTAAGGATATTCAACTTGGTCTGCTTGCTGCTTTCAAGTTTGCTTGCTGGTTACAAGGTTGCCTGTGGATTGTTTTTTCAACTGTCATTTTCCTGAGTGTTGGTTGATTTTATGAAGATCTATTTTGCAAAACCATTTCTTTATTAGTGTTTGTTCTATCAGTCAGTATTTTATGGGCATACAAACCCATATTACATTTTCTTATTTACTTATAACTTTCTGCATGATTTTTAAAAAAAAGTTAAATTAGCTTCTACTTTCTCTTTTCTAGACAGAAATATATATATATATATATATATATATATATATATATATATATATATATATATATATATATGTGTGTGTGTGTGTATAGTTCCCCCTTTATAATCTCGAAATACTGAAATCTCGAGACCATAAAGGTGAAACTTCAAAAGTGCAAATCTGAATATCTCAAATCTGCACTTATGCATTTACGCTACGTTACATGAAGTGTTTGGCTGGGATGGTGTCTGGAATTTAAGGTGAGTGAGTGAGTGAGTGTATGTGAGTGTTTCTGTAAGCTGTACGTGTGGGTTAGGGTAGGGAGATGGAAGTATGAGTGTGAGTGTTGGATGTGTTGGTGATTGTGTATGTTTGGTGTGTGTGTGTGTGTTGAGTGTGTGTGTGTGTGTGTGTGTGTGTGTGTGTGTGTGTGTGTGTGTGTGTGTGTGTGTGTGTGTGTGTGCGTGTGTGTGTGTGTGGGACTGTAGAATGTCTGGGTGTGAGTTTTTTTTTTTCTGTTTGTGCGATCTCGGAGTTGGTATATATAAGTAGGGGGTGTGGGGAGCTTACATGTCCCTGCTTACATGTAGTGTAGGGCTGTGTAGTTTGTGTGGTATGGGTAGAATGGTGTGTGTGTTGTGTGGTGTATAGTGTGTGCAAGTTCTTGATTGTGTGTTTCGTGCTTTTGGGTTTCGGGATTGTGAGTCATTCGTCTTTATAGTTTCGAGATACTGAAATTCAAAATTTCAGTATTTCGATATTATAAAGAGGAACTATATATATATATATATATATATATATATATATATATATATATATATATATATATATATATGGGATCCAGACACATGCTCGACTAGCATATGTCCAAATCACAAAACATCGAACACACATACACGAAAGCACTTAACATCGACAAACGCTTCCGTGTATGTGTGCCTGTTTCGTAGATTGGACTACAGTGCGGATAAGGGGAAAATTCTCTTTTCCCCACTGTAGTGCAATCTCAGAGTGAGAATAATAAAGTAGGGGGGGTGTAGGGGGTGTAGGATGGCAAAGCCCCCCCCCTGCAGAAACGTACATTTTTTTTGAACTACACATACACGGAAATGCTTTTCGATGTTAAACACTTTTGTGTATGTGTATTCGATGTTTTGTGATTCGGACATATGCTAGTCGATCATGTGTCCTAGACCTATATATATATATATATATATATATATATATATATATATATATATATATGTGTGTGTGTGTGTGTGTGTGTCTGTGTGTCTGTGTGTTTCTATGTGTATGTATATATACAGTGCACACTCTGTCATGTCTGTCTCTTTATTAAGAAATCTGAAATTAATATGCATTCTGCCTTGGTTAACAACATATAGTTAAAGGCCCTGATATTAACTAATATATCCATATCTGAGCACTTTTGAATACTTAGTGACCAAATCACCACTCTCCCATATGCTTCATTCTCTCTCTCGCTATTAATCAGTTAGTATTGATGAACGTAGACTGTGCAAGATTAAGTTTAAAAAGCTTTTAAAAAGCTTGCAAGAGAATGTGCAGATTTTGCAGCTGCCGATGTATTCACATGGCCACGTTTTAATGCACAATCCAACACTGAAGAAAGCACACATAATTTTTCAAATAACTATAGAAATAAGCATTCATCTAATGCTTATAATAGCAACTCTAACAGTAATTTGAATAGTAATACCATTTCTGAGCATGCGGAAGGCTTTTCCATGCAAAATGTTGTTCACAACCCTTTGGGCGGAGCTAGCAGCTTGAATGAACAACGTAGCAACGTGAGCAATGTCTCTGAACTTGCACAAGTCAGAGAATTTGAAACACCAACACCTAACTTAGGCGCAAGAAGGAAAATGCTTACAGTAACCGCTCAGGTGCACTGTTCTGATAAACAGGAAAACATAAATGTACCTAGTAAAACCCAAACTCCTGTAAAAACAAGTGAAAATAGAGAAACGGCTGTTTCATCACCTTTTATGGGATCTATGATATTTCCACTGCCTATCAAGGAGAAAAGAACCTTGACTCAACACAGGTCACGCTCGACAGGTCTGAACCAAATGAAATGGAAGATAGAAGGAGAAGCAAATGGTACACCAACATTAAAAAGACTATGGGACAAACAGAAGGTTTAGTTTTAAATCTATCTACCTATATGTTATCTGAAGCTGAAATGTCATTATTAACAAAAGGCCTATCATTTATTCCAACACAGAAAGTAGATTTTACAGAAATTATTTTAGACTTTAAATTATTCATTAGAAACACTTTTAGAACTGAATTTTAAAGACAATGAAACTTGCAGTAATAGTAATATATATGAATTCAAGAAGCCTAGTACTTATATACCTAATGCTAACTGTCTAGTAACTGCATTTGAGAAACTGTGTCTTGAAGATTTTTATAATTTACAAAAGCAATACCAAGACAATTATTGTAATAAGTATAACATGAAATACAATTTAACCAAACAAGAATACATAGCATTAAAGAAACTACATGAGAACGAAAATATTACAGTTAGACCAGCTGATAAAAGTGGTCCAGTAGTATTATTTGGTACTATTAAATATAATACAGATATGCTAGAATTATTATCATCTAATAAATCATTTTATTTAAAGATTTCAAATGCAAAAGTTGACAGTATGATTAATAATGTTCACAAAAGAATGATACACTTATTACATACACAATTGATAGATATTAATTTGTTTCACTTTTTAACTGTATCAAGCCCTTTATTACCTATCATTCAAGGCTTACCTAAGACTCATAAATATCTGATTAACCCCCCTTTACGTCCTATAGTAGCAGGTAGAAACTGGTGTACAGAGCCAGCATCTATATATACTGAGAAAAAACTTAGACCCATTTTAAATGGAATTGAACACGTCCCGAGAGATACCCAACATTTTTTAAATTATTTATTTGTATGTACTGAAAATATGTTGAACACAGAGGAAATATTGCTGGTTACACTGGATATAACATCATTATTTACTGTGATTCCCAATGAAGATGGTTTATTTAAACTAAAGCATTTTCTGCAGATGTATAGTAATTTCAAAGACAAAGAGATGGAACTATTGATTAGTTTGGCTGATTGTGTCTTACAGAACAATGTCTTTGTATTTAATGAAAACATATACTGGCAGAAACATGGCGTAGCTATGGGCACACCATGTGCCAACAGCTACGCCAATGCAGTATTGGTCATTTGGGAACTGGAACACGTGTTTAAAGGACCTTTTAATTCACATGTAGTTTTCTACAGACGTTTTGTGGATGATATTTTCCTGCTTTGGAAAGGGACTATTGATTTATTTGAAGTGTTTGTACAATATATCAATAATACTACGTCTTTTTTTAAATTTTCACACATTCATTATAAACATTCGATAGATTTTTTAGATGTTAGTGTCTTATTAGACATAACGGGTAACTTTACCACAAAATTATATAGAAAACCACATTATTGCAATAAGTTTTTACATAAAGAAAGTATGCATCCTACACATGTATTTAAAAGTGTAGTAAACAGTCAAATGTATAGAGCATCAAGATTAAATGTTAATAATGATGAATTTGTTCAACAAACCGACTATTTGGAACAAGCATTTACTGCTAGAGGTTATGACAAAACAGAAATTAATAATAGTATTAAGAATATTAAAGAATTAAGAAGCAGCAAAGCTAAACCTTATTATAGTAAAAGGCAAATTATAGGTAATACAGTGAACACACATAAAGATGCAACTAAAGGCATCAAAATGTGTTTGCAATACTCAAATGACATCAGAGAATATATTAACATTATAGAAAAACATTGGAACATTTTAACTACTGATGGAGCATTGGAAAGTATAATAGATGAAAAACCTAGGATTATTTTTAAAAATATGACAGCTATAAAACAACGCCTTTGTATTCCAAAAATAAATAATAAGAAAAATTTCACTAAACAATGTACTTTACCTTGTGGACATTGTAACTTTTGTCAATACATTGATAGTACTGGTGAATTTTATCATCCAGATCAACATAAAAAATACAAATTTGATATTTATGCCACATGATACAACACGTATTGTTTATTTAGCTTATTGTTCAACATGTTTTAAATTTTACATAGGGAAAACAGATAAAACTCCCAAGAAAAGAATTAGAAAACACTACTACCATGCCAAAAAAGGCAGTATTGCAAATGCCTTATCTAAACATATTTTTAAGTACAAACCATACACACTATTTTAAGTTCATGGTTATAGCACGTACTTTTGAAAATATTAGAAAAGGAGATATAAATAATTTAACTGAACAGATAGAGTCAAAATGGATCATAAGGTTAAGGGGAGATTATGGTCATGGCCTGAATGACAGAGTACCCATTAAACCTAAATTGAAGGCCAGAAGCCTAAATAAAAAATAAAAAATAGAAAAAAGTTCCTTTCATGCTTTTTTATTTTACTGTTGTAAACATACTATTCTTGTATATATATATTGATTTCTTATAAAGGAGATATTCATACTAGACTTCTTATATGAGACAAATTGTATACATATATTTTTTTAAATTTTTAAAAAGTATATGATTTTTTAGAATGTATATGCCTTTTAGCAGTGATTGATTTAGTCATGTGATTCAGTAACCACTATATAAATGATTGATGTTTTTGAAATTATGCGTTATACATCTGATGAAGTAGCATCACTATGAAAGCGCTTATGTTTGTGTTCCTGGTCGTCCTATATTAAAGGAAAGTTTTACTTGAAGTATCTGCTGTCCTTGGATCCTTAGGTTTCTACTGTGTGGATTACAATTTACTTTTTGGATTCAAGTACTGGTTGGGCAGTGTGGTTTGTGTCCTAAATAAAAAAAAAAAAAAAAAAAAAATATATATATATATATATATATATATATATATATATATATATATATATATATATGGGATCCGGACACATGCTCGACTAGCAAATGTCCAAATCACAAAACATCGAACACACATAGACGAAAGTGCTTAACATCGACAAGTGCTTCTGTGTATGTGTGCATGTTTCGTAGATCGGACTACAATGCGGGTAAGGGAAAATTCCCTTTTCTCCAATGTAGTGCAATCTTGGAGTGAGAATAATAAAGTAGGGGGGTGTGGGGGTGCAGGAGGGCAAAGCCCCTTCTGCAGAAACGTAGATTTTTTTTTTTGAACTACTCATACACGGAAGCGCTTTTCGATGTTAAGCACTTTCGTGTATGTGTATTTGATGTTTTGTGATTCGGACATATACTAGTCGAGCATGTGTCCTAGACCCATATATATATATATATATATATATATATATATATATATATATATGTATATACATATACATACATGTGTGTGTGTGTGTGTGTGTGTGTGCGTGTGTGTGTTTGTGTGTGTGTGTGTGTGTGTGTGTGTGTGTGTGTCTGTGTGTCTATGTGTATGTATATATACAGTGCACACTCTGTCATGTCTGTCTCTTTATTAAGAAATCAGAAATTAATATGCATTCTGCCTTGGTTAACAACATATAGTTAAAGGCGATGATATTAACTAATATACCCATATCTGAGCACTTTTTAATACCTAGTGACCAAATCACCACTCTCCCATATGCTTCATTCTCTCTCTCTCTCTCTCTCTCTCTCTATCAATCTCATGTCAGAGAATCTAATATACAGTCAAACAAACTATATCTATTTTTCCCTTTAACAAGTATTGTTATATTTCTGGCTGTTTATAATAACAGATACATACTTTTAAAATTATTTTGTGTTACTTTGTTCTCTTGCTGTTTATTTTGTCTTTCATTTATCAACCTTTGTTATATTGTTTCTTCTGATTCAATACTCTCTTGTGTGCTTGTTTCTTTTTCTTCTCTCCCTTAGTGGGTTAACTCAGAAAAAAGCATTGCTAGCACTTAACTCTTCAGTTCTGCTTACCTTTGTTTTAATGCATATTTTTATAAAGAAACAATATCAGGACTTTCTTCCTCAGTCTGTAGTCCTAGATTTTCATCTGTAAAATAACATTGTTTTATTCATTTACTTTTTGACCTTTATTTTCTACATTATCTACATTTCTCTTTTTCATATCCTTCTGAAAAACACTTCTTGGTTTCTTAACAGAAACTCTCTTATCTCTTGTTTCTGTGACGGTGTCTTATCTACCTGCACTGTAGACACAGGGTCAGTTTTTCCCCTCTACCAGTTATATCAGTTTCTGTCATTAAGTTAACTACAAAGATCTGCCCTTCTGTCCACAGTTTCAAAACACTGATATGGTATATCAGTTCTGACCATCTCTTGCTAATTTGTTTAACCATGGGGTTTACATCATTTAATTTTTCATTATTTCAAATGGACCTTGCCACTTAGCCAAAAACTTGTTTTCTGCAGAGGAGATCAAAACTAACACCTAGTCTCTGGCTTCAATTTCCCTGGTCCTTGCATTTCTATTATACAATCCTTGCTGTGTGGCCTAGACTCTTTCTATGTGTTCCTATATGATGGACATCACCACTTTCATCCTACCTTGTCAGTTGTCATAATGTTCCATGATTCTTTTAACTGGTGTTTTCTCTTCTTCTCTGGTTTCTGTGGTAGTATGTAACTATCTATGAAAGGGTCTACCATATGATAACTCAACAGGACCAAACCCTGTCAAGGCTTGTGATATCGCTCTAATGGAAGCCAGAAAGAATATTAACTGCTCACAGTTTTTGTCATCTTTATTGGTAACTTGACTCAGCATGGATTTTACTATTTGGCAAAAATGGTCTACACTGACTGGGGATGGTACAGTTGTATTTTAATTGATTGAATGTAATGCATTAGCACAGCTGGTGCTTTATTCTGGATTTAAAATCAGTATCCTGATCAGTGAGTAGTTTCTTAGGTATCCCTACCCTGGAAAACAATATGACTAACTCTCTAGCTATAGATTTAGCATTAGCCTTATGTAGGGTGTGAAAAACTGTGGGGCTGCCAGCCCAGCCAGATAGAATTTTATAAATAATTCTATGTCATTGTAAATATTAATATGATCCAGGCTGGTTTCACAGATGTAAGAAAACTGTGTTATGTGCTGAGCTGCAAAAATGTAACGACAGTGCACCCTGCTGGAAGAAAGTAGATAAGTAAAGAATTTTATGATTGTGTTTGATCTCAAGCTCGGAGACAGAATTTCTATTGTCTCTTAAGATGTAGATAAATTACTAGGTATCACATGTAAAGTGTCTTTTATTGCTGTGGCTTCCTGGCAGGTGCAGATCAAAGAGAAATGTTACCTTTTAAGTTCTGTGATCATGGGAAACTTAAACAGACGTAACAAGAATAATGTAATCTGAAATGACTCAGCAGTAATATGTATTATCAATTTAAGGTCTATCTCAGAAAGTAAGGATAACATTTTGTATTTGTCTTCAGACCTGTTAACAACTCACCAACACTGTGCCTTGCTCTGTAAGTAAAGTTATTTAGATCTTAGTATTCTCTTAGAGATAGATAGAAATATAGCCAGATTAGTCTAGCTGTTTTCTATGTTTATGTCAGACTGTCCTACAATATTGTTTTAAAGTATTTTCCTGTGATTTCTGAACACTCTAATGTCATTGTATTGAGTTAATAAGTATTGTCTTGTGTTTTTACTATTTATTATTAAATATTTTAAACCTTTCAACTGTGGCTGTTTTGTGAAGAGATAATTTAAGCTCTCAGAGTACTTGCATGTATTTGGTGATACTGTATAAGCCACTCCAATAGCCTTAGCCCTGGCTTACACTTACTATTTGGATAACAGTAATATTACACAGTGGAACTGGACACCCTTTGGGAAGGGCCTTTATAGTAGCTGATAAGAGTAGTTGGTGGCAGTAGATTACTACCTTATAACCTGGGCAGAAGGGAGCATAGCTAATGAACCTGTGCCAGCCTTCCCCAGGACTGTCTTGGTGTTTTTATATTAACCAAATCTCAAAGTGTGTGTGTGTGTGTGTGTGTGTGTGTGTGTGTGTGTGTGTGTGTGTGTGTGTGTGTGTGTGTGTGTGTGTGTGTGTGTGAGCTACTTGGGCAGGGACACGAAGGGCTGGTTGGACAGAGAGGGTACTGGAGGTTTTGGCTTAACTACTCTGCTGAGATCAGAACCCTATAGCTCTGCCAGTGGGGAATCTTACTGGGGATCTGGAGAGAAAGGGAGAAACCAGCCCCAGACTGACTGTGATCTCTGTATTCTCTTTACTGTGTGTACTTGTTAAATGTGAAGACTGGTAGAGATGGGTGAACGCTGCCAGCCTAGTCAACTAGAATTTGGTACATAATTCTGTCCTTTGTAAATATGAATGTTGAATTACAGGCTTGTTTTCTTAAATGAAAGAATATGCTGTGAAACATTGAACTCAAGACATTGTGGCAGCATTGCCCTCTGCTGTAAAGAAAGCTATGTCAATCATTTCCTGCCTGTCCTTTGCAACTGAAATTATTACATGACTGTCTTTAATGTTTACAACTCGGCTCCGGATGGGCTAGATGAAGGCTTCCTGCCTGTTGTTTTAAGGCTAAAGTTAATGACCAGAATTTACACGTGGAATTTCCTTTATTGCTCTGGTTTCTGCCTAGGTGTAAAAGAATGTAAATGCAGTTTCTGTCAGCCTGGGAACACCAGGAAAGTGTAAAAAATTATGTAATGGGAATCAGGATTGCAATAGCAATTTAAACAGAGAGAATCAGAAGGCATTAAGCATTTTTGTCTCGATCATCCAACTCACAGCACTGTCTTGCTCATATGTAAGTTATCTTAGACTTGTGTTTTCTTTTAGAAATAGCTAGGGACTAGAAAGATTAGACTAAGAGTTTTTCTGTGATGGCTAAACTTTACTACTGTGTTATTTTAAGTATTTATCTGTGATTGCTGAACTCTTGACTAGCATAGTGTAGTAGAAAGTATTGTCTTGTGGTTTTAATTATTTATTATTAAATATTTTAAAACCTTTCAACTGTGGCTGTTTTGTGTAGAGATAATTTAAGCTCTAGAGTACATTGCATATTTATAGAGTTTACTGTCCAAGTCACTCTAAATAAGCCTTGACTGTTTAGTCACAACTACCAATTGGATAATAATATTGCACAGTAATAATTGGACACCCTTTTAAGGGACTTTGAGTTGCTGATAAGTATTAGTAAGTGGTGGGAAGTGGAACTGCCGTATAGTCTGGGAGAAAGGAGCACAACTAGAGAAACTGTGCCAGCCATTCCCAGGAGTGTCTGTGTGGTTGTATAAACTCTTCTCAAAGTGCATGAGTGTGTGTGTGTGTGTGTGTGTGTGCCAGCTACTTGGGCAGGGACACAAAGCACTGGTTGGACAGAGAGGGTGCTAGAGGTTTTAGCTTGCTCACTAGGCTGAGATCTGGACCCTATAGCTCTGCCAGTGGGGAGTCTTATTGGGGACCTGGAGAGCAAGGGAACGACCAGCCCTGGACTGACTGTGATCTCTGTGTGCTCTTAAGGGAAATTGCACTTTACCTTGTGTATTTTTTATCCTTTCCTCATATATGAGACACCCTCTCTGGTGTTAGTGGTGGGGATTGAGGCTCCTTGATTGCTGGGCCAGGACACGGGTGTCACAGTAAGGATTGAGGCTTCTTGATTACTGGGCCAGCGCATGGATGTCACATAGGGGAAATAGCCTAAGAGTGCTTAGTTGCATATTACAAAATAATCAAAAATATACTGAATCCATTGCTGGATTTTACCATTGGCTCAGCAATGTCTACAGTAATACATTTGAATAGCAGCTCCGTGATGGGCATTGGAAACCAAGTGTTTTAAAGCCCAGGTAAGAGACCGTCTCCTGGCATTCAGGGCATCCAGCACAGAAATTCTCAAATTATTTCATTAGTTTTGGTCAATAAAATCTTTCTAGGACCTGTGCTTTAGCATTGCCATTCCTAGGTACTTTCTTAGTACAAAACTATATGCTAACCTCATCACTAAATTTCTGAAAAGTTTGGGCAGTAATAATTTACACACTACTACCTGTTTGCCTTTGCTTACTATTTATAGTAACCCAGTTTGTGACTCGAGGTGTGGGTTAGACATACCAATATTTTTCCAGGTTCTTCTCCTACAGCTATACTTGTATTTTGCCCTGTTTTACCTGGAGATTAGCTAACCTGAAGGCTAAGCTGTTATGAAGGAGAAGCCACTGCCACCTGTCCTAATAGTACAGACACTGAGGTCCAGTGTCCAACTCTTCTGCTAAGAAAGGCAACTCATACTGATATTCTTTAATGTCTTTTGCTTTCTGTTTTATTATTATTTCCATTTTATTTACTTTATTAACCTGATACATAGACCCTTCCTTCCAGAAGCATAGCTAGAATGGGTTGAAGGGGGCAGTCACCCTTGGTGTGGGGGGAGAGTCAAGATTGTGAGTGCAAAGAAGGACCATTTTTCTCAAAATGTCCTTGCTTCTTATGCTGACACATGAGGGCATTATGTATTGATGAGTTACTCCAGGGAGGGTGCCACAATGGAGAAGAATTCTTTTTTTTCCCTTCTCATATCAACTTGTGAGGGCATTATGGAGGGATGTGATAAGCCAGGGAGGAGCATGCCATTGGAAGAGAGACTTTTTGTTTTGCTCATCAGCTTAGTCCTCATGGACTCCAGATTGAATAGCAGCACTAGGTGCCAAATGAGCTGACTACAACTCTTCCCCCTCATTTAGTTTCATACTCCTGTATTTTAACTCAACAGGAATATCATTATGGCTTTATTCATTCTGACAATATGTAGTACCACCTCACTTTCTTTCTTTTATCTAGGTTTTTGTATTTCTGTCTTGTTGGGAGTGAACATCAACCTCTCAGTTTCTTTTCCCCAATGCTGCTTTCTTTGAGGAAGAGATTTCGCTGCAGTTTTACTTTTTTCCTTGCTCACAGATATCTGTTGCCTAGTCTTCCCTTACTTGGGCTTGTTCTTACACTGATAGAAACAGGTTTAGAACTCTGACAAGGTCCTGTTTTCTTATCCTTTTCTTTATCTTTAGCTACACTAGTATAGTCTTTCTTGTTTATAGCTTCCTAGGGATGTATTAAGCTATTGATCCATAAGTTTCCTTTGAAGCCTAACTATGCATTCTCAAGAAGTTTATAGCCATTGTATTATAAATACGAATAACCCATAACCTTTGTATTTTAAGTACAAAAATCCTAGATTCAGGTAGATATTTACACATCACTCCTATCCATAAGGAACAAAGGTGCTACATTAAATAGAGTAACAGACGTACTTTGCTTTATGCGGAGAGGCAGCTGATACCAAGAAGTGATATTCCCTGTGATACATATCTGTCCCTCCAACACATTTTACTTATGTGGCAGAAGAGATTAAAATCTCTTGAGTGGGCATTCCTGTCATCACTGGATTAGTGGATATGCAGTAGGTCTGAAAAGATAAGTTTGGTTGAGACAGTAGCTTGTAAAATACCAACAAGAGGGACAGGACTTTGAGAAAGTCACTGTAGCTTTTATGATTAGGCCCTTGATTTTCTTGGTGAGAAAGTGTTGTGTTAAGTGTTTGGACGGGTACATATTGGAGGGTGCATTATACTCAATGATCAGCCTAACCATACCCTTACTAATATATTATGCAGTGAAGAATAATCTTACAATAGTGGATACATGGTGAATGAAGGGTGGTTTATTGTCTATGTAGGTTCTCAACTCCCTAACTACTAGATCAGGTTTTCAGGGGTGTGCTATCAATGTGCTAGTTGCAGAGGACATCAAACTTGCTGAAGAATATCATTATACATTTTTTGACATTTAGTTAAGGCTATTGTTTTGACACCAGCTATTTCTTTTGTAAAGGTTTTATTGGAGGATTTTTGATGTCTTCTGACACCAAGTTTACAATCATATACAAGCTTGCTCAGCCACAAACCCTAAACATTAGCTTTGACTTCTGAGAAGTAAATGTTAAAGAGGGGTGGCCACAGGATTGAACCCTGGGGTAGACCACTATTGACAGGGAGAGGAGGTCACCCAAATTTTGTGGGGTCTATTAGTGAGCCAGTTTGCTATATGGTAGGTTACACGAGGATGCACATTTAACTGGGTGAGTGCTGAGTGGTGTAGAATGTTCTTTTAAGGTTAAGACATGCGGTGTGCTGATTTTCACTCATCCATTGCTTCAGTAACCCTCTCAAAGAAGTTGACAAGATTAAACAGACATGCTATTTCCTTGAAAAACCTGAACTGGCTAGGTTCAGGAGTATGTTGGTTGCCTAAGTCCTTATCTATTAATTCCATAATGAGTCTTTCCATAGCCTTACAAATGAGGCTGGACAGACTTGTGGGCGTACGATTACTGGGTCTGTTGATGTCCCACCTTTGTGCAGAGGGATGACTCCTGCTGTCTTCCAGTCATCCTTCATAAAGCCTGTTTTGTGGCCAATACTGAATAGCCTCTGTTGGGGGTCTGACAGGTCTTGCTTCAGATTGGCCAGTAAGCATCCTGGTTTGTTATTTGGCCTAATACAAGCAGTTTTCTTGGCCTTGGTTAGTGCTTTGAGGACCTGTTCTTAGGAGATTTGAGGGGGTGATGTAAATGTTGGTATGTGATCAACTAATGTGGGGGGCAGAGAAAGGGGTGAAGTTAGAGCTAAATTATCTTAAAACTAAATTAATATAGTAGATTGGCTATATCCTCTGGGTCTTAATATAAGATATTATTTACTATCAGCTCTTCATTCTGCTGAGCATTGTTCTGAGGTTTCTTACATAGTTAAAGAAGGCTTTGTGGTTATCTTTACTCTGGGTGGCTATTTTTATCGCATATCTAGATCTGGTTGCTTTGATCAAGGGACCTGAGCTCCTTGTTAAGTTTAGCCAGTGGCGGCTCATGCCATTGGACTGCAGGACTGAAGTCCCCCAAGCTGTGAAGAAAAAAAAAATAAAAAAAATAAAATATTTATTTATAATTATTTAAGCTGGCTGCAGCTCTCTAAGCGAGTCACAGAACTCAAACTGCGCATGCTTGGCGAGCTCTGGGTTTTTTTTTTTTTTTTGTTAATTAGTTTCTCTAAATCCATTGTGAACTGCTATAAAAGCAGTCCAGAATAAGGAAAAGAAGGCATCAGTGTGATGCCCAGAAGTCTATGTGGTTTAACTGCCCAGTAAAGTAGAAGGGGATTGGAATGCCACGTCCACAGGCACGTACGTGACATGGACGGCTGGATGGCTACTGATTGGTTCTCGCTTTCTTCCCAAAAAAGAGAGCGAGAAACAATCGGTAGTAGCACAGTAGTGTACCTAACTGTTGCTGAAACAACTTTGCTTTTTGGATTATTTTGGCTTGCTTTATGGAGAAAATGGGTGAGGAAAATGATGCTGCTGATGTGATGCATTTTTAGGTGTATTAAGTATTTGTGTTCAGATGTCTTCGCTCATGAACACCTTATTTTGCATTCCATCTGAGTAAGAAAAAACCCTTAGGTTCTTGTATTTAGCAGGACATACAGGTAGGTATACTCATTTACTTTTTCCGGGACATCTCTGTTGCTTCTTATGGAACCATAAATGTCAAAGTGTCTGTGAAACAATGTCATCAGTATAGGTCTGTACACAGCATGCTGATAGCTAAGACAGGTTTGGTCTGGTAAAAATCCTGTTTACATGATTTCAAGGGGTAGCAGCTGAAAATACACAGACATTATAAATAGATTTTATAAAATAAATAGAAATAAATATTGCTTAAATTTATTGTTTCAACTTTGGGAGATATATACATTTGTAAGTGTCAAGTGGGTGGGGGCAACAGTATAAAGTGCCAGTATATGACAGACATTTCTGACTACAGCCTTTTAGAAAGCCACTTCCTTTGGTTATTTTTAGTATTTCAGAGTCTAAATCATATTGCCATTTTGTTTTCCGAACCATTTTAGACACTGCTCTTACCCTGCAGATGTGCTTTCTAATTATCCTTTCTCTGAATATCTGTTCACTGAAATATCCAATGTAGGGCCTAACAGGTAGGCAGAATATGTGACACTTAAACAGATTTGAAAATAAAGGTGTATCGATTGCACAAATATTGAATATGTTTGGACTAGCCTGCTTCTTAAATTATGGTAAATGTATGCTTTAATAATTTATTTGGCAGTGTGTGAAAGTAGTTGTCTAAAGAAGCTTTTTATGAGTTATACTGAGTGACATCACTCATAAAAAGGTAGTCGGTGCTCCAGCAAACAGCGTAGTTTCTTTTTCTTTCTTCCCTTCTCCCTTTCTGACTATGCATTCCATTTCCACTTTGCCATTCTTTCATGCTGTACTGACCTTGCCCATACCATTTTCTTTACTGAAGGAATTATACTTTTATCCAGTCTCTGACCTGATTCTTACAACAGCACTTATCTTACATCACTGACTTATTTTACTTTGTTTTATAACATTAATTGAACTTACTATAGCACTACAATTCTGCTAAAACTTCCTGCACAGCCTAATTTCAACTGATTGCATGACTGTATTTTCATATGTTGTACTATATTGTATTTACACGTAACACTGCTGACTGCTGACTACTGCACTTACTACTGTAATTACTACAGTACTGCATTGATATTTATGCACCCTCACCACCCACATGCACAAACACAGCTGGAAGCAATCAGTTTCAGTAGGTTAGGAGTTGTGCTTTTTCTAGTTAAGCCCTGACTTAAAACATTAATTAACACGCACATATAAACTGAAAAGTTTAAATTTGCTATGGCATGTCATTTAATTATTACTGTAACAGTTACTTTTATTTTATTTATTGTATAATAAAAATTAGCCAGATATAATTGTGCAGATAATTCTATAATTTGTAAATATGAATGTTGAACTTAAAACAATGTGGCAACATTGCAATCTGCTCTAAAGAAAGCTAAGTCAAGTATTTCTTGTTGGTCCTTTGAAATTAAAATTATTTCATCACTGCCTTTGATGTTTGACAAGTTGGCTCCAGTCCGGCTAGATGAAGGCTTCCTGCCTATTGTTTTAAGGCTAAAGTTAATGACCAGAATTTACATGTGGAATGTCCTTTATTGTTCTAAGTGTAAAAGAATGTAAATGTAGTTTCTGTCAGCCTGGGAACACCAGGAATATGTAAAAGATGATGTAATGTTTAGCAGGACTGCAGTTTCAATTTAAACAGTGAGAACCATAGATTATTAAGCATTTTTGTCTGGACATTCACCTCAGCACTGCCTTATGCTCTCTTTATGTAAGTAGTATGTTAGAACTGTGTTTTCTCCTAGAAGTAGCTAGGAATTAGAAAATATTAGACTAAGTGTTTTTCTGTTATATCAGAACTGTACTACTGAATTATTTTAAGTATTTCTGTATGATCTCTAAACTTTTTACTAGCACTGTATAGTAGAAAGTATTGTCTTGTGGTTTTAATTATTTATTATTAAATGTTTTAAACCCCTTTTAACTGTGTCTGGTTTGTGTAGAGATGAGTTAAGCTCTAAGAGTACATTGCATATATATTGGAGAACCTGTGCCAGCCTTCCCCAAAAGTGTCTGTGTGATTGTGTAAACTCTTATCTCAAAGTGTGTGTGTGTGTGTCAGCTACTTGGGCAGGGACACAAAGCACTGGTTGGACAGAGAGGGTGCTGGAGATTTTAGCTTGCCACTAGACTGAGATCTAGACCCTATAGCTGTGCCAGTGGGGAGTCTTATTGGGGACCTGGGGAGCAAGGCAGCGACCAGTCCCAGACTGACTGTGATCTCTGTGTGCTCTTAAGGGAAATTGCACTTTACTGTGTGTATTTGTTATCCTTTCCTCATATATGAGACACCCTCTCTGGTGTTAGTGGTGAGGATTGAAACTCCTAGATTGCTGGACCAGGGCACAGGCGTCACATATTAATTGGTGGGGGGTATCACAGAGATTGCTACTTTCAGCATGTTACTTGGTACTTTTATTAAGTTGAATATAAATTATAATTAGAACTGCAGTGCAAGGAGAAGTGGTTTGAGTTGAGTGCTGCTTGTTTTTTTATACTTGATTTTTACTGGCATTTCGGTAATGTATTTAAAAAGTAATTTTTTATGCCTTACAACCTTTTTGTTTCCATCTAGATATTAAGTAAGCTGTCATGAAGCCAATTCAGTGAAATATTTCTTTTCTCCACTTCATTTTGTCTTGATTCGACACTCATAATGATAACTGGGCACTCAGGGCAGCATATTTAATTAAAGTCCCAGTTTTTGTGGTTTTGAGCATAACCCCACCCCTTTCTAGTTGGCCCCACTCCTTCACATTGGCCCCACCCATTCAACTGTCTCCTGCAGCCCTCCTTTGATTTGAAGTCACCAGCCACCACTGGGTTTAGCATAAGTGTTTTTGTAACTACATAGTTGCATTTATTTTTATATGCAATAAGATTTTTTATTTTATTTTATTGCAGAGCTTGCTTATATTTGGGTTCCACCATAGAGGCTTATTTTTCAATCTGGCATTGTATTACTGCAGAGAGGTGCAGTTGCATCTATGGAGCTATTTACATGTGCATAGAATTTGGCAGTGAAAGAGTCTGCTTATGCAGAGGGATCATCAGACTGGAAGGAGATGCTGAATTTAGCTGTGTCATCATTCAGTTTTAGTAGATTAGCTTTAGCATAATCTCTGAATTCTGAGTTATTAGAGGATGGCTCTGGGTTCCGTCTTATGGTGAATGTGAATGTGGCTGATTTATGGTCCAATATGACTAAGGAGGAAGTTACAACTGGAAGGAAACAGAGCTGTCTTATATTGGTGAAAACCAAATCCAGGATTTTTTCTCTCCTAGTTGTGGTGTGGAGTAACTAGTCCAGCATGGTTGTATTTATGAAGTTCAGAAATCTCTAGGAATTTGGGAATTTGACATTTCCCTATTGTTGTGGAACACTTTCATCAAACTCAGTAACTTTGATGGTTTCACCAAATTTATACCTCCCTTTTCCCATATAGGTAATTTCAACAAAAAGGTTATCCGTTCATAGGTAGTTACAAGACATGCAGGGCAAGAGACCATTTTGGAGCCTAGCCTAAATTATCAATTGCTGCAAAGCACCATCTGATTAAGTGACTTTCTGAAGGTCACATAGTAAGTGGATGAAGGCTGAGAGAATCAAAACCCGTACACAGGAAGCAGCTCATTAACATCCCATAGCCTTAACGCTCTGCACCAACAGCCTGACAAGTTCTTCCCTTATGAATATTCTATTCAAAAGAGTGTTATATTCTAGAACATAACATATGACCTTTACTGCTGCTTCACCCTTGGTTAGTTATTAACTTATAAGGAGGCATAGTAAATTGTTTCTGTATGAGACATATGCTTCACAATTAATATTTGTAAATATTCCACTATGAAAATGCTACTTGTCTTGCAAATTCAATATTTATGTAAAGATGTATACAATTGTTTTAGCTGTGGAACATTGTATGATGGTGCTTTATCTTTACTTCTTATTATTTCTTCCCTGCCATATTGTGGCTTTGGCTTATATTCTTCTTTGCTTGAAACATTGCACACACCTGTTATTGTTTGATAACAATCCTTATTGTTTTGTCTATATGGTCTGCATGCCTGAAAAGGGTCTTTAGACTAGCGCACTAACCTGGATAAATTGTAAATAAATAAATAAAATAAATGTTGGTTTTTGGACCAGTGCACTAAGGCAGTTAACAAATGGCAAATAAAATATAATAAATAAATACATGAATATATATATATATATATATATATATATATATATATATATATATATAGATAGATAGATAGATAAGAACACTGACCGCAAAAGGTAAAAAAAAAAAAAATGAAAACATGCATGCTTTGAGGCATATGTTTTGGCCATGCACTTATTTTGCAGGGGGCAAGCTCCTCTGTACCCTGCATGCCCTGATACCTACAGGCTTATATTAAATGTTAAAATTCCATAATCACAAAATACTAGGGAATCGACATATTCTACACACTGTTACTGTATCAATTTTGTGCAACTGTTGATCATCTGTTTTGTTGTCCAAAATGTGCTGACAAAACAGATATCTACTTTACCCTAATCCTACCCTCTGCCTCAACCCCAACCCTGTATGTTATCTTACTATAAACCCTTTCTCTAACAGTACTAAGCAAGATATGCACATATACTTTACATACACCAACACAGACACATAACAGAAATGTATCCCTTTCCCTAGACCTTACTCTAACCCTAACCTGTGAACACTTGCCTACAGATTCTTATTCCTAATGCTGTGACTTTTGTTATATAAGAACATTTTGGCCTTTAACATATGCTGCCACTTACTGTGAACCCATGCACATCTCCTCAAGAAAAGCAATATTCAATGGTACTCCTTTCATTGACTCCTGCACTTGACAATGAGTGCTTTTGAAGAGTTCTGACAACACAAATATCTATCAACAAGTGTACTGCAGCTACACCCACACGCACACACACACACACACACACACACACACACACACACACACACACACACACACACACACACACTCTATATATATATAGTCTACTACAAGTGCTTGTGTGCCATTTGGTCCCAACATACTTACTCTTCTTCTTTCGGCTTTCCCGGTTAGAGGTCACCACAGCAGATCACCTGTCCGCTCATGATTGGCAGTGGAGTTTTACTGTGTTGAGTTGCCAGTCTGGCATCCAATCTTTCACAGAAGGCACACACATGCATGAACTCACGCCCATGGCCAATTTAGAGTGTCCAATCCACTTACAGCATGTCTAACTCCCACTAATTCAGTCTTCTATAACTAATTAGACCATCAAGCACCCTACCCTAACCCTACAGAACTGTATAGCCCTACCAAAACCCTAACTCTAAAATACATTTCTCATTCCCTAACCCTAAAATTCTATTTCCCTTCTGTAAACGTAAAAGCCCTCTCGAACTCCCTAGTCTTAAGACTCCCTTCCTCCTCTCTAAACCTAAACCTAAAATACCCCCTCCCACTCCCTAAACCTAAACCCCCTCCCAGACCATTGCCTTAATCTAGATTCCCACCTCCCTTTAACTCCCTTGCCATGGCTGCCACATTTACCTCATTCAGGCTTGAATAACGTATTTGGGTAAGCTGCAGCAGCTGCTTTCCTGAACTCGTATTTGAGTTAGAGCATGAGACGTGGAATCCTATGTGAGCAACAACACGCACATGTCCCTGTCTTTGATATCTAAGGATGTTACCGTACCTCTTTACTCCATCCTCATCAAGTCTATAATATAGTGTATTGGCCCCTTCAGTATGTATTTGTCTAATCATATGACCCAGCTTGACAATCTGCAGCATTTTCTCACTAAATAAATTAAGGATATGTTTTCTTTGAGCTACATATAGTGCTTTAAAGATCTCTGTCTTTGCCTTTTCTCTGTTTCCTACAGACTCTTGAGAGGTGACTTCTGTCTATCCTACAAATGCTTAAATGAGTCATTCCTTTATGACCTTCTGCACATCTACAAAACTATTAACTCTCTTAATATCCACTGAAGAGATCTTAACTTTTATTGTGTTACACATATATTGAAATATCAAAAAATATAAGTGTCAGGATGGATTTTCTCTAGTAGAATTATTTCAGAGGTTAAAACTGACAAAAAGGATTTCTGTATTGCAAACCAGCAACATTTACAGCAACCTATAATGTTTCTAGTTAGATAAGCTTATAATACTTCTCTGTTCTGAAACAAAGAAAGATTGAATGCTTGAGTGAAGCAGTTAGTGACATAAATAATATGTCTCTGTCATTTGTCCTTGTTTTGCTACAGATCTTACACTGGATACAGCTTTGTTTGTATAACTATGTGAATGAGGTCATGAGAAAGTGTGAGTATGTAAGGAATAGGCCAACCACCCATCTCTAAACAAGAGTTGCATGTTTCTACTTTCAATCTAAAATGTGAAATATTAAAAACCAACCACTGTGAAAAGATTGGATGTTTTATTAATACAAACAAAACTTGGAGTAAGCACTTTCATGTTATACAAAGGCCTCTTCTGATTGAAAATGAAATCTGAAAACATTTGTTAAATAACATTAAAACATAATCATGTGATCATTAAAAAAAACAATCAGTGCTTCAGATTCGTTAATCTATGCATATACATATAATTAAGGGCGCCATGAAGACCTGGATGCCTATAAGCATTAATAAAATCTGCCATTGCAATTCCTTAGCCTCAAGTTATAAATCTATATTGCCCCCTTCTAAGCCCTAAAACAACATAACCTAAGTGATAAAATACATTTTTTTTAAATTAAGACAAGTACCTTTATGTTTCACTAAAGCATTATTTTCATTGCCTAGCTTAATCACATATATGCTGATATATTCATTCTTTTAACATTCTTATAGTCTTCCATACATAAAAACATTGACACAAAAGACACTGAGCAAAATAAACATTTTCTGAACTACAGCTAAAATATTCTGGACTCTTAAAAGACCTATTTACTGTACTTATAAAAACAGAGGGACCATTGAAACTATACTTGCAAAAAGTACAATTTAAAGACTGTCCTAGACATATACTTGCAAAAAGTACAATTTAAACACTGTCTTAGATGGCAGATTTTATTAAATGTATCACATATATCACATATAAATGCTGATGTATTCATTCTTTTAACATTCTTATAGTCTTCCCTACATAAAAACATTGACACGAAAGACACTGAGCAAAATAAACAACCTTTTTTGAACTACAGTTAAAATATTCTGGACTCTCTAAATACCTATTTACTGTACTTATAAAAATAGAGTGATGATCAAAAATATACTTGCAAAAAGCACAATTTAAACACTGTCCTAGATGGAAGATTGTATTAAATGTTTATAACTCTCCGGGTCTTAATGGAGTGCTTTATTATAAGTGTATGATGAGATTAAAAAGTCTGAAGCACTGTTTTTTTATGATCATGTGATTATGTTTTAAGTTTTGTTTCTGTTAATAAAGTGTTTGATCTTTCCAGCTTTATTATTTATTTATTATTAGTTTTTTTATTATTATATTTACTATGATGTCTATCTTATTACCACTTCTGTTTTGGTTTACAATATGAAATATGAGTGGAAGAAATGTACAAGAACATCTTGGTATAGCAGTATCAGTGGTGAAACAGGTAGCACACTTGCCTTTGATGCAGAAGGCCAGGGGTTCTAGTCCCATCCTAGGAAGATTAAGCAATGACACTGCAGTGCAGCATAAGGGGTTGATGCTTTCCTCTGTGTGCTGTCCTTTGGATGAGACTTAAACTGAAGCTCCATCTACTTGAGTTGGTGACAGCTCTGGTGGATGTAAAAGATCCCATAGCACCTATTGAAAAGAATAGGTGAAGTTCCTTGATGGCCTGGTCAAATTTCCCATAGTAGCATAAATATCACGTTATATTTCTCTTGAAAAGAGGCTACTAGATTAGTGGGATTAACCTGGTCAACAAGGTAGGAAATAAATGTAGTTCTTTTGTGTTAAAAGTTTGTCTAAACTTGTTATTAGTATAGTTTAGATGTGCTGCTATTTACTTGGAAAATAAAAGGTTTTACAAACTTCTTTCAGTTTCTTAGTAGTTTTTTTACTAATGACAGATAGTGATAAGAGAAATAAATTTCTTAACATTTGGTGAGGCAGCCAGAAGCTTGAGGAATACAATAGCAAATAATTTCTTTGTTGAAGAACTAACAAGCTGACCAAGGAAATCAACCATAGCACTTCCAGAGAAAACAGTGAAAAAACAGAAAGGAATGGGATTCCAAATGTTCAAACTAGCCAAAATGAATTGAACCTGAAGCATCTTCTGTTAAATGATGATAGAGGGAGGCTGGAGCAGCATGATGTCAATTCACAAAGTGTCTTGAAAAAATGGAACTGCAGTACAAGTACCAACTTCAGTATTTCTTTATTAGATGCAGGGATTGTGAGTCCAAGTTTTCAAAGAGAATTTCTCTTTGAGTTAAAAGAGTTAAATAGTTAATGTTTTTCTGTCTTAGAGAGCATTAATGACATGCTGTATGGTAAAAATCTATGCCAAGTAGAAGGAACAAAGAGAAAAAGGATATACTGAATCTTTAACTGTTATGCAGAGAGAAACTAATAAGGTAAAAACAGGATGACAATTGTAAATTCTCAGGGTACTCAAAAGCTATCTTTTAAAGATAGGACTTTTTGCCATTGCAGTTATTATGGCAAAAGAAAACATTTACATTTTTTTTTAAATACAGAGTTTAGCCATGAACTGATTAAAAGTTTCTAAACAGTTGAATATGTCTGAGTTTACCACATGATTCTTGTTATTTTGAGTTGCCCAAGGAATATGGATGAAAATACATTGCATTTTTTTTAAAAGATAGTGTTCTGCATGGCAATATCTTCTAGGCTTCTACTCTCAGATAAATTAAGCCCAAACTCTGTCCAGACAGTTTTAAAAGAAAGGAAAATAATTTATTTTACATTTCTTTTTGCAAGGGATAGACTGCATGCCATAAATCTTAAAGCTACAAACAGATGCAGGCAAAATATAAAGAGATAACTTTCCAGTAATTGTCAGCTATAAATCATAAAGCTTCAGACAGGAAAGGTATATTGTAAAATGCAGACACAGAGATGTTTGTACTATCTAGAAAGTGACAGCATTTTGAAGCAAGGGAGAAGAAGAGAAAAGAGAAGAAAAGAAAAAAAGTTTTTGCACTGAAAGTGAATTTGATTTTAATAACATTTTCTTTCTTTTCACAGGTTCTATTTTATCGGCAGTGACACTTTAAAACCTTCATATTTAGACAAGTCATACTTCTGTGAAGTAAATGTTTACGTTAACAAATGTCTTTTATTCTAGTTTCCCCAGTCATTCACATGTAATAATTTCCAGATTTGGGCAATGTGCTATGTTGCCACAGTTATAATTAACAATGAACTTTTCATTAATTTAAAAAAAAAAAATTAATGGGTGGTTAAATGTGACATTACAGAATGTTAAAGTTACAGTGTGAATCTTTATTTATGCTAATATAGTATTGGATTGTGAACAGATAGGAAAGTCTGAAGTAAAAAGTAATAGAACACTAAAGTCCATATAGAAACTTCCAAGAAATGTTATCACCAAAACAGAGACAGAAGTCAGATACCTGAATGAGGACCCACATAGCAAAGTAGTGACAGTAAATACTAAAAGTGTGACAGACAAGGAAATGCAGAGTTCTGAACCTACTTCTAGTAATGTAAAGCAGAAAAATCAGGTAAAGACAGAGCAAGCAAAAGATATCTGGAAGTAAGGAAAGAAGAAAAGGTGGAATAAAATGTGTTCAGAGATACCCTTTGTAGAAGAACAGCAATATAGAGAAGGAAAAGAAACAAGAGGATGCTGTCCATTTATACAAGAGATTACTCAAGAGCATTGCACAGACAGCAGAGATAATAAAGCAAAATGTGATTTTTGTTTAGAACTACCCTTTATGAGAGAAGACATTGGTACTAGGCTATCAGCCCTAGGGCCTATACAAGCCTAGCCATAACAATTCCCTGGCTATTTCTTCCCACAGTATTTACTTCCCTGGACCCCTGTCTAGCAGGGCAACTGACATGATCCCTGGAGTGAATTTCCTATCTCCCATCCAATTGTCAAGGTTCCTTTTGAAGAGGGCCAAAGAGGCAGTCTGCTTGACATGTATGGGCATTCTATTCCAGAGTCTGGGGAGTCTCTGGGTCAGGAACCTATCCCTCCAGCATGTTTTGTTCATTGTGATGACAAGGTTTAGATCCCTGGAGTATGTGGCTCTGAGCGATTGGGATTTGTTTAAGTGTAGCATTTCCAAAAGCTCTGGGTTTGACATGGCCTTGTATGTTAAGCAGAGATAGCCTCTAAGTAGATGATATGCGAAAGAGTATAGCTGGAGTTTTTTTAGATGGTCGATCTTCTTTAGGCCTATGATTCTTTTAGTGGGGTATTTCTGCTGTCTTTGCAGTTGCTGCAGATGTCTTAAGAGGTACATACCAAATGGGGCATTGTATTCTATAATGGGTCTAATGAGGGATGAGAACAGTGGGACAATGACCTCCTTTTTTCTGGATGAAAAGCCATTAGTGATGAGGTGTGCCACATAGAAGGATTTCCTGACTGTTGTAGCGGTGGTTATCTAAGGTGAGACCACTGTCAACCTGTGTCCCTAAATCTCTTATCACACTTTCGGTGTTTAGTGTTCTGTCACCTATGTGGTAAATCACAGTTTTTTTCCAAAGGGGATAACTATACATTCCTTGGGATTGAGCTTGAGCCCATGGCTCTGGCACCAAGCATCTGTTTCTGTAAGGCCCTTTTGTAGAATATCCACATCATTTGGGGATTCAATAATGGCTCCCAGTTTGCAGTCATCTGTGAACTTTGTTAGCCAGAGTCCCTTAGTGTTGGCCTGTACTTCAGAGAAGTAGATGCCAAACAAGAGCGGTCCCAGGACTGAACCCTGAGGTACTCCACTTGTCACTTGTCTGGAGCTGGATTTGGAGTCAGCTACTTTTACAATGTGGGTTCTGTCACTAAGCCAGTTGGCAACCCATAGAGTGATGAAGGGATTAATGCCCAGCTTAGTAAGTTTATCTATGATTCCAGAGTGGGGGATGGTGTTAAAGGCCTTGGAGAGGTCCAGATAAGTGGTGTGGGCTGCCTTATTCTTGTCCACAGCTCTGGAGACTGATTCAAAGAAGTCAATCAGGTTCAGGAGTCAAGATTGGCCCTTCACGAACCCAGACTGGGTGGGGTCCAGTGTTTGAAGGTTGCCAATACCTTTGTTTATAAGTTCTATGATAATACGTTCCATGGCCTTGCAGATTAGGCTCGTCAGACTGATGGGGTGGTAGTTCACAGGATCCAAGGTGGATCCCCCCCTGTGGAGTGGGATAACTGTAGCTGTGTGCCACTCAGTGGGCACGAAGCCTGAGGTGAGGCTATGATTAAACATGACACTTAGGTGAGGTGCCATTTAATTTTGTAGTTCATGTAGTACACAGCCCGGGATGTCATCTGGTCCCATGGATGCTGTATTCTTAACTTTGGAGAGTGCGTTTTTTACCTGTGTGGCTGTTATTACTGGAATTTGGCAATTTTTCGGTATTGAAATGGGCCCGGGGGTGAGAGGGGGGTAAAACTGGAACTGAATAGATCTGCAAGGATATTGGCAATATCCTTGGGATCAGTATATTTAATGCCATTCTGTCATAGCAGATCTGAGCATTGCCATTTAGATTCTTGACATAGCTACAGAATGCTTGTGGTCATCTTTGGAATCTTTGGCAATTTTATTTTCGTAACTAGCTTTGGAGAATTTTATGAGCGATCTCAGCTTCTTAATGAGGCTGGTAAGGGTGTTTTTTGCATCCTGGGGTATTTTCCTCTTTTCTGCAACAGTTTTTTCCTTTTGTTGTAAAGTTTGTTTATGACAGGGGACCACCAGATTGGCTTCCTTTTTTTGGAGGAGAGCATCTTGGTTCTATTTGGGATGGTACGATTCATGCATGAGTGGATGTGCTCATACAGTGCCTTAGTGTAGGATTCAGCAGTCGAACTTTCAGTTCCCATCTGCATGGTTGTCATGAAGTTTGTTACTTCTGACTTAAAATGCATGAAGTTGGCTTTGGAGAAGTTTTTTACGGCGATTTCCTTACTGGGGTATGGAGGAGGGATGTGGATGTCAAGGGTAATTAGCTTATGGTCAGACCTGACCAATGAGGGGGTGACCATAGGTGTGGAGCATCGATTTCACATATTGATAATGACCAGGTCTACAATATTGGAGCCCCTGGTAGGACTATGGATTAGTTGATGCAGGGCATTGGAATTTATGAATTCCAAGAACCGTTGGGCAAAGGTGTTGGTACATGAGTAGTTTCCCAGTTAATGGCAGGGTAGTTGAACTCACCCAGTATTAGGGGGTTTGGTTGTATCTTAATATTTTCCAGTATGTTTAGAAAGGTGTAGTGAGAATCTTGGGGCATGGTGGGGGATCTGTATCAAGCTACAATTTGGATTGCAGTCTTACCTAGTGTTAGTTGCACCTGGAGAATTTCAGACGCATTGTGTTGGGCAACTAGCTTGGTGGTGTGAATATCCTTGGTGAATATGGATACTCCTCTACCCTTAGTGTTTCGGTCCTGGTTTGGTGGCCAAAAAGTTTGGTCAGAGTTGTAGCCTGGTATTGCAGGGGTGCTCTCTGGAGCCTTGAACCAGGTCTCAGTTACTGCACAGATATCGATGTTCTGCATTTTTAGGAGTGCCTTGCGAGAGCGCATTTTGAGGTTTAGACTTCTAGCATTGAATAGCATTACCTTCAGATTTTGCATGCTTGTACCTGTTATGGTGGTGGTTTTGTCCTTTGAACTTTGCCTAAAAAAGGCACTATAGGGGTGGCAAGAGCCTTAGCCAGTAACTTGAATCCCAGGGGCGATAGGTGCAGACCATCTTTGGCAAAGTATCGTGGTATGTTGATCATGTCATCCCAGGCAGACAGATACTGGAACCCCTTTGAATGACACCAGAAGCTTAGCCAATTGTTGAAGTTAATCATTTTGTCCTTATACTGTGGTATCATTCTGGACAATGGCAGGATGCTACTCAGGGACAGGGTCATATATGCCTGGGCCACATGATCCAAGAGCTCTTCCATGTCTCTTTTCATGTAGTCCAGGGAGGTACATCTCAAGTCATTCACTCCAACACGGACAATGACAGAATCATATGTGTACTTGTTGTGGAGTGACTTGACTGCATGCATTATGTGGCAGATCCTGGTACCCGACAGGCAGCTGATTGTAATTTTCTCCTAGTTCAGCCTGGTGAGTGGGACATCAGTGTGCCTGACTATAGAGTCACCTATGACTAAAGTGTTGGGTATGTTGTCTTGCCTTAGGGACTGTTGTTGGGTGGCACACTGGTGTTGTGAGCTATGTGACACTTTGGTTGTGATTGGTGTTTGCATTTTAGCTTCATAGGTCCTTGTTGCTTGGGGAGGTTACTGTTAAGGGCCTCCGCATATGAGGGTTTAGTGTTGCTGTGTAAGGGTGTTGGTGATGTGGGTTTAGAAGGGCTATGTATTGCTTGAGGTGTAATGCAGGTATCAACCTTCTCCTCTTGACTGTCTAGAACAATCTTGGGTGGAGAGAGCTTTGCTTCCAGTTTGGATATATAAGTGCATTCCTCGCAGGTTGTAGTGTTGGGTGGTAGGAGGAGAGGGTTGTCTGTGTACATGAGGCAATTGCTGCATTGCCCCAGTATGCCCAGATTCACCAGGTGGAAAGGAGAAGTCACTGAAAGCTGACCCTTGGACATGCCTGGTTTGGTGCTTTTTTTGTAAAGTACATGAGCTGTTTTCCCTTACTTTAGCAAGGTACTTTGCAATTATAGGCTGTTTAGTGCCTACAATTAGTGTCTCCTTATTAACAAGGACAGTTGAGTGCTTGTATCAGTTTAAGGCTTCCTAGTACTTTCCAGCAGGTTTTAGTGCAAGTGCTAGTCACAGGGATGCTTAAAGGTAAGATGAAAAAAAATGGTTTATCCTAAACACTGCAGTGTGCACTAGAGGAGTTAGATGTGAAAGTAGGTAACTTAAGTTTTACCTGTCTAAAAAGTTAAGTTTTAGTGGAGTGTCACTATTTTTTAAAACAAGCAACATATATTGAAAGGGGGACGTCACTTTTGTATTCTGGTACTATGGAATACAGTAGGATGGCCAATAAATTTAAATAGTTGAAGGGGAGTGATTTCACAAAATGATAATTTTGCGCTTACTCACACAAGATAGTAAAAGCAGAGAGGAAATTAGATATATGGTCAAATTAACATAAGGGGCAGGCAACTAGAAAGACAGTGGTGTTTAAGAACACAACAGTAACCAGGTGGGAGGGTGGGGAAACAATTTCTGCCTGACTCACAAGAGACAGAACTGTGGTCTCTTTTTAAGTTTTAATATGCAGTTAAAAGCAGAATACAAGTAAAACACAAAGTAAAGAAAACAAATCACAGTACTCAAAATAGAAAAAGACAATAAAGTAATACAAAATACAACAAAGAAAAAGAAAACTAACCTTTCCCTCACAGCACAGTGTAGCAGAGTCTGTGTGAGCCTTTCTAGTAAAGCTCTGAAATGTTTTAATTTACCCCTTAAATAGAAGGTTTAGTTCCTAGCTCCATCCCCTCAGTTCACAGATGATTAACCTTAACTGACCTGCTCTATCTTATGTTTGAGCCCTTAATTGATCTGTTCTGATTTCTGCCTGATTCACTAGAGACAGAGCTGTGGTCTCTTTTCAAGTTTTAATATGCAGTTAAAAGCCGAATACAAGTAAAACACAAGGTAAAGAAAACAAATCACAGTATTCAAAATAGAAAAAGGCAATAAAGTAATAGAAAATACAAGAAATAAAAAGCAAACTAACCTTTCCCTCACAGCACAGTGTAGCAGAGTCTGGGTGAGCCTTTCTAGTAAAGCTCTGAAATGTTTTATTTTACCCCTTAAATAGAAGGTTTAGTTCCTAGCTCCACCCCCTCAGTTCACAGATGATTAACCTTAACTGACCTGTTCTATCTTATGTGTGAGTCCTTAATTGATCTGTTCTGATTTCTGCCTGACTCACAAGAGACAGAGCTGTTGTCTCTTTTCAAGTTTTCATATGCAGTTAAAAGCAGAATACAAGTAAAACACAAAGTAAAGAAAACAAATCACAGTATTCAAAACAGAAAAAGACAATAAAGTGATACAAAATGCAAGAAATAAAAAGCAAACTAACCTTTCCCTCACATCAAAGTGTGGCAGAATCTGGGTGAGCCTTTCTAGTAAAGCCTAAACAGACTGCTCTACTGCATCTTCCTATGCAAATTTGTTTCTGGATTTATTTAGGTTCATAGGTTCATAGATTCATAGATTAGTACTAGGCTAACTGACCTTAAGAGATCTTTTTACGCCTAGCCAGTTACCCCATATAAGAATCAAACCCTGCACCTTCTGTCTGTTAGGTAAACACCTTTACCCTTATACCAACTTCCCAGCTGCAATGCCAGTGGTTTTGGAGCTGGCCTACACCTTCCTTCTCGAGGCAAGTTAGTGAGAAAAGTAAAACTGTGTTAGCGGACTTACACATAAGCCAGAGAAACTTAAAAAAACATGCTAAGAAGATAATTCTTTAAGTTGTGTGAGTGAGAATGTAACCAATATTTCAGAAAAGGATAGTGAATAGTATGCTCCCAAATATTTTAGTCCTCTTTTGCTTTAAAAGATTATATGTAGATAGAATAAGTAAATACAGGGAACAAATTATACAATAAAGCTAGCTCATAGTCATTTATTAGGAGGCTGCCTGAAAATAGATAATAATATTACTAGCTAGACTTTGCTGTCAGGAGACAGAAAGTTTCTAGTGTCTGGTCCATAATCTCAGAAAGTTGCACCCCATACCAGATTTACAAGCCCGTTGACTCCACTGCCTTGTATAAATGTACCAATTGCTATGGACATTGTGGACCACTAGTAAAATATTGTAATGGGTATCATACATGTGTTAGTACTAATGGACTGTGTTACAAAATTTGTGGAGCAATGCCATTACAGAAAACTAATGCTAAGGCTATTGTCAGACAACTGATGCTGTTATTCTCCAGAGTGGGTATCTCTAAAGAAATACTTACTGACCAAGCTATACCCTTTACATCATGGGCATTGCCTCAGTTATCTCATCGCTTTAAAGCCTAACAATTGGTAATGTCAGTCTACCATCCCTAGACTGATGAATTACTAGAGAGGTTCACTAAAACACTGAATTCCATGCTAAGGAAAATAATTTATGTAGATTGTAAAATCTAGGACCAGTTATTACCCTACTTATTGTTTGCAAACTGAAAGATATTGCAAGCGTCATCTGGGTTTACCTTTTTAAACGTTTATATGGCAGGCATCCCGGAGGACTGATTGACACTGCTAAGGAAACATAGGAAGAGGAGAAAACACCATTTAGAAGTGTGATAGAACACTATGTTAGTTTGTAGGGTAGATTAAAGCTGGTTATACAAATGGCAAAGGAGCACATGCAGATATCTAGGAGATGTAACAACAAATGTATAATAAAAATGCTCACCTTAGAAAAATTACTCCTGGAAAGTGAGCATTAGTGTGGTACCTTCTAGAGAACACACTTTTTTGGCTAAGTGGCAAGATCATCTGAGGTGACTGAAAGAATAAATGCAGTGAACAACACTAGACAGCCATAAAAGAAATGAATAGAGCAAATGTAGCCTTTATTGTATTGAAGCCATGAACATAAGTAGAAAAGTCTGCAGTGAGTTTGCAAGCTGAGGTTTACAATGAGAAATCAGAGAATTTGTACATGAACTGCAGCTGGAGTAATCCTTGTCAAAAGTAGAAAAGCAGGAAGAGTATTTCTTTTAAGAAAAATGCTTTGGAATACTAAATGATAGAGCATAACATGGAAAAACCACCTGGAATGAAGGTGGGACTCCCTCTCTATCACTATTAGGTTATTATTCTTCCCTATCTGCTTCCAAATCAAAGTACCAGTGGCATATAAAGGGTGGGGTGAAGGGAGCATCTGCCAGGCACAAGATGTTAGGAGGTGTGATCGTGAAGTGCAGTTCCTGCATTTATCCTTTTGTGCTGGTATTCAGTGCATCAGTGCATTGCATGGGGGTAAGCTGTAGCAATTGGATTGATTCACTTTGAAAAAACATTTTTTTTTTTGCTTTTCTCTTCTGATAAAGAGCTGAGACAGGGAGGGAGGTGTGTATCTGGCTTGGAAGGCCAAAGTAAGAGAGTGGACCTTTTTGTGGTTGCTCTCCCAGTGAAGACATGGAGAAATGGGGAGATGTGTATCTGCCTTAAAGTGCCAGTAGACTGAAGCAGACTTTTTTTTTTGGGGGGGGGGGCAGTGTACCACTTCATAGAACAGCCCAGGCACTCGAACAGTCAGTTATACCTCTCTAAATGACCACCTGTCTAATTCCTGGCACTGCTCTTGTTCCAGCTCACCTGACTAAACTTACTATTACATCTTCTTTGTTTCTTCTGTAGTCATTTATATATTACATTCAAATTTTACTTTCCTTAATGCCACTCTTTCCCTCTAATCATGCTGTCTGCCCTTTATTATCATGGAGTTCTTCAATCCTAATCTCTCTTCCAACTCTAAATTGTTATCTTTCTGCTTACACTAAATCCCTTTCTGCAAACTGTTTCAACAATCTTCCCTTTGATAATGCCTCCTTACTCTCCCATCTCTTCCTAATTGTAATATTTTGTGCTCTCATAAATACTCCTCAGCATCCCTCTTGTTTACACACTAAGTATCTTTTACTGCTTTCTAATTATTCTTTCTCCATTCTCTGGAAATCAGTCATTAATTTTGTCATGCTGTATTGTGTTATATATTTCTGTATTGCCTACATTTTTTCTTTTATTATTAGAGTATGTAATTTTGTGAAGCATTTTCTCCTGGCTATCTGTTGAAAAGGGGTCTCGCATAGCCCAGTCAGACTATCCCAGTAATCAAACACAAATAAATAAGTTCAAAAGTTGCTCAAGGCATGAGTGCTCGAAGAGTCACAAAGTGAATAGAGTGCTGCACTCTGGAATAGATGGATGCAGTTCTGATTACATTGCAGGTAACCCAAGGTTAAATTGCCTGTATGAGCTGGCAGGGCAGGATGGGCGTGAATAGTTACTGCCTGTGCTCACCCAAACTGGGGGGAGGGAGATGGCTCTTGCTCACCACTTTGGTGACTCAGTAGCACTAGATATCTACCTCTTAGAGCCTGTGTATATTGATCTCATGTTGCTGTGTATCAAAGTGTAAGCTAAGGGGAACCCTCAGAGGCCAACTATAGTGGAGCTCAGAAGAGCCACCACAGGAGAACAGGTGTTCTGCAGGGAGAGGATACGTTCACCCTTGCCACAAGTGGATAAGCTAAGTGGCGATCCCAAGACAGGAATGAATGGAATGCAGGCCATTCACCTGCAGTATCCCTGGCTCCCATGACCTAAGAATGAAAGCATCAATTGAGTGCGTGCAGAAGAACCACTTGGCTCAGTCCTGCAGGGTTGCAAAAACAATAAAGTGAATGGATTATTCTAATATTTAAATCTAAAGCTAATGTTCTTAAATCTGATAGAAATATTAGATTCTGTAATGACTTTAGGAAACTGAATAGCATATCAAAGTTTGATAGCTATCCCATACACAAAACTGGTGAGTCAATAAAGTACCTAGGTAAAGCAAGATACTTTTACAACACTAAACCTGACAAAGGGATAGTACCAGATACCACTTATCTTCTCTGCCAAAGTAAAAAAATAGCCTTAGAAATCCCTGATGGTCATTTTAGTATACAGTGTTACCATCTGACCTACGTGGAACTCCAGCTACCTTTCAGAGGCTGATGGGTAAAATACTACGGCCTCACTACTGATATGCTGCAGAATACCTGGCTGATTCATTCATTCATTCATTCATTCATTCATTCATTCATTCATTCATTCATTCATTCAGAGAACTGGGAGTCTTACTTATCATAGGATGATAGGAAGTTACGAGGCTAATGGCCCTTGGGCTCTTACAACCCTAGCCAAGTTCTACCCTTATTTCCGTGATCCGCACCTACTGGCCTTGTCCAAGAGGGACACAGGTGGAACCCCCTAAGTGAATTTATGCTTACCCATCCAATCATCCAGATTTCATTTGAAGAGGGCCAGTGAGGTGTGGTAATCTCTGGGAGACAAATCTGTCCTTCCAGCAGGTTCTATTAATGTCAATATACCAGGTTAAGGTCTTTAGAGAGAGTAACCAGTGTACCATTTGACTTGCGGATATGCAACATTTCCAGTAAAGCAGGGTCAGAGATTGCCTTATATGCAAGGCAGAGATCACCTCTGAGTAGTCTGTATGAAACAGAATAAAGTGACAGTGATTCAAAATGATCCACATAGGACAGATGCTGAAGACCTTAAATTTTCCTTGAGTGGAACCTTTGTGGTCTCACCAATTGCTACAGGTGCTTGGAAAGGTACATACCAAGAGGGACATTGTACTCAATTATTGGCCTGATAAGGGAAGAGTACAGGGAGGGTATTACTTCTTTTTTTTTTCTGGAGGCAGTGCCCTTACTTATGAGATTAGCAGTATAGAATGCCCTTCTTACTACTGTGAACACATGGTGATCAAAGGTAAGGTTGCTGTCAACCTGTGTGCCCAAGTCTCTCACCACTGAGTGCGTACTTAGGGTGTTGTTATTGATGTGATAGTTAGCAGAAGCATTGCTCTTACTTAAAGGGATGATAATACATTTTTTGGCATTGAGTTTAAGGCGATGACTTTGGCACCAATCATCTGTTTGTGTAAGACCCTCTTGTAGGATATTGACATAATTTGGAGATTCTACAACCACTCCCAGTTTGCAGTCATCAGCAAACTTTGTCAGCTACACACCATTAGATTTGCTTGTACTTTAGAGAAATAGATTCCAAACAGCAGAGGTCCCAGGACTGATCCCTGTGAAACACCACTGGTTACAAGACTGCTGTTGGAGGTGGAATCCCCTATTTTGACTACATATGTTCTATCAGTGAGCCAGTTAGTGACCCATCTAATGATATAAGGGTTGGTACCTAGCTGGCTGAATTTGTCAATGATGCCTGAGTGGGGGATAGTGTCAAAGGCCTTGGCTAAGTCTAGGTAGGTTGTATGCACAGATTTCCCCTCGTCCAGGGTCTTGGTGACTGTTTTGAAGAAGTCCACCAGGTTTAACAGGCATGCTCTCCCTTTGACAAATCCAAACTGAGTAGGGTTAAGTGTTTGGATATTACCTATATCTTTGTTGATAACGTCCATGATTATTTGCTCCATGGCTTTGCAGATAAGGCTAGTCAAGCTAATAGGTCTATAGTTCCCAGGGTCAGTGGAAGCACCAACTTTGTGCAAGGGAATAACGATGGCCATTTTCCATTTAACTGGTGTTTAGACTATGATTAAAAATAGTACCCAATGGTGTTGCTAATTCTTGTTGGATCCCATGTAGGACACAGTCTGGAATGTTATCAGGTCCCATAGATGCTGTGTTATTGGCCTTAGAGAGGGCATTTATGACCTGCTTTTTAGCGATACAAGGTAGGGGACTGATGATACGGATATCATTAGGTACATGTAGCAAGGACAGGGGGGTGAAGTTTTCACAGCACCTGTCAGCCAACAGATTAGCTACATCCACAGACTCAGTATATGTGGTATCATTAACTAACAGTTTGGCAAAAATCTGGGCCTTTCCTTTTAAGTTGCAGATGTAACTAAAGAATGCCTTATGGTTGTCCTTAGTTGAAGAAGATAATTTGGATTCATAGTTTGCTTCTGAGGACTTCACAAGAACTCTTATTTGCATGTTTAAACTGAGGGGAGAGTGTTTCCAGTTTAGGCACACCACACAGTCAATTCAATAAACCAAAAATATCCAAATACGACCAAAGAAATGCAGCCACAGAAGAACAGCAAAATCCACTTGGATCTACAGCTGTTCTCCTGTGGCTGCATTTCTTTGGTTGCATTTGGATATTTTTTGTTTCCAGTTTAGGGCTTGCTCCCTCTTACTCTTAGACAGCAATTTCTTCCTCTTATTGTAAAGCCTGTTAATGGCAATTGTTCACCAGGCAGATTTGCTCTTCCTTGAGGAGCTTGTTTTAGTCCTATCAGGTACTGCAGATTCAATGCAGTTATACAGGTGTTTGTATATAGCATTGGTGTAGAACTCGGCATAGTCTCCAGTTCCATCTAAGGGGGGCACTGCAGTAAAGCTATTTATACCATCCTGTAAGAGGTTATAATCTTTGGCAAAGTTTTTTAGTTTAGTTGTTGCTGTGGGGGGGGGGGAGTTCATGTGTGATAGTTACTTCGAATGAGACTGATCTGTAGTTAGATTTCACTAGGGAAGACCTTGCAGTGGGGTTGCTACAGTGGTCCCCCATATTGGTAAGCACCAGATCCAGGATGTCGGCATGCCTTGTGGGGATGTCAGCCAGCTAGTCTAGGCTACTGGAGTTAACAAAGTCAATGAACCTTTGGGCAAGTGAGCTTGAGCATGAGTAATTTCCTCAGTCAATGGATGGGTAGTTAAACTCACCCAAAGCCATGGTGTTTGGATGTATCTTGATAGACCCAAGTAGATCCAAATAGGCAGAGTGGGTGTCTTGATTCACGGAGGGGGTCCTGTAGATTTCAATGACATGAATAGGTGTCATACCAGCAGTTAATTGCACCTGAAGTATCTCCAGGGAATCATATTGTTTAACCAGTCTGGAGGTGTATTTATCTTTAATGAATATTGATTCATCACCTCCTTTAGTTTTCACACCTTCAGTTTCTGGTCTGAATATGTGGAAGGAAGTGTAACCTGGTATGGCTGGGGGTGCTCTCCACTGCCTTGAACCAGATCTCCGTGACTGCACAAATGTCTGTGTCTTCCATGGTGAGGACTGCTTCCGGTGGGTGCAGTTTCATGTTAAGACTCCTAGTATTTACAAAAGCAGCATAACCTTGAGGTTGTTTTTAGATGGAGTTCTTACATCGTGAATTTTGTCCTTGAGACACTGCCTAAAAGGCACTATGGTGGTGGCAAGAACCTTAGCCAGTAGCCGAAATCCCAGAGGTGACAGATGAAGACCATCTCTGGCAAAGCATCGAGGTCTGTCGATCATGTCATCCCAGGCTGACAGATACTGGATCCCCTTAGAATGACACCAGTAACTAAGCCAATTATTGAAGTCAAGCATTTTCTGTTTGTATTGTGGCATCATCCTAGGTGAAGGTAAAATGCTACTTAAGGCTAGGGACACACCTGCCTGAGACACATAGTCTTCATATAGTCCAGAGAGTCATTCACACCAACATGGACTATAACAGTCATAACAGTACATGTTGTTGAGAGACTTGAGTGCATATGTGATATGGTGTATCCTGGTGCCTGGCAGACAGCTGACCATGACCTTTTCCTTATCCAGCCTGGTGAGAAGGACATTAGTGTGTTTCATGATGGAATCACCTATGACTAATATGTTTAGTTTTGTGTTTTGCCTTAAGGGCTTGATAGGTGAGACTGGTGTGTGAGCTATTATGAATATTGTGTTCTGCAGAGGAAGTATTATGTGTAGCGTGCTTGTGTTTAGGTATGTTTCTGGTGAGGACCTCCACATATGTAGATATGTCTGATGTAGGTTTGGTTGGAGTAGGAGGTGAGGTGTGCATGCTGACAACCCTGTCATTATCATATGTACTGACTAGTGTGTGAGAGAGCATGAATTCAAGGTTCTTAATATAGCTGCATCTCTCATATGTTGAGTTTGTGAGGACTAGGAGTAGAAGGTTGTTGGTGAACATGAGGCAGTTGCTACACTGCATCAGAATGCCCATGTCAACCAAGCTGGCTGGGGAAACTTTGGGAAATTGTCTGTCCATAGTGTTAGGTAAATTTATATGGTTAGGAAAAATGGTCGCACTTAGGAATGGCTAGTGGGTGAGAGGTGTGTTGGTACCTCTGAGGCTAGGCTTAGTGTTCCACCTGACAGTAGAGCAGGGTCATGAAAAACCTCTGGAGGACCACAAGCAAAGTGCTAAGGGAAAATTTAACAAGCAGAATGTTTGAGTCTGTAACCACCAATTGTAAATACCGCTATACAGCATTGCACAACAGTGCTCTACATGCACACAAGCACAAACACAGGGCTTAAATAAAACAAGAAATAACCCTTTTAACTCAAACTAGCCAATAAGGGCATGCTCTCTGAACTCTAGTCCAATCACCCACAATTAGATGGCCCTGACAGCACTCTCCTCCCACAAGGGTGCAGAAGGGCCTTCACCAGCAAAGATGGCTTGAATTTGATGCTCAGAAGTTACAAAACAGACCAAGAAACAACAAAGCTAAAACTGGGCTATTCTACTACTGAACGAGTACAGTATACAGTAAAATGTGGTAAAAAACAGTTCAGACAATTCAAACAGACAGTAGAATGCAAATAGAGATTAAAATTGCAATATAATAGCAAAAACAGGCACTTATAGTTAATTGGAAGCAACAGATGCCTCAGATCTTTCAGTGTCTCACTGAAGAGCTGGTTTTAATGCTCAAGTGATACAAAACAGTCTGGATTTAGCAAGTCTGAATCTGGCCTATGCAATAAAATGCAGTCATACTAGAAATTCAAAGTACATAAAATCACAGTCACAACAGCAAAAAACAGTTTAAATAAAGCATCAATTCCCTAGCAGTTCCCAGCTTAGAAAGGTATAGGTCATGCTCTCCTGGAACAAGAGTCTAGACCACCTACCCTCCTAATGTAAAACACCTGGATTTGGAGCCCAAGTGCTTAAGTCGGAACTAAAACACTTCAGAATAGACACAATAAGCCTTCAACCAGCAATTTCCAGCTTAGAATGGAGTAGACTATGCTCTCCTGACACAGAAATTTAGACCACAAGTCTTCCTAATGTAAAGTAACTGGTTTGGAACCCAAGTGCTTAAACCAGAATAAAGACACTTAGAATAATAGGTACAATAAGCCTTCACCAGCAATTCCCAGCTTAGAAGGATGTAGGCCACATTCTACTGCTAGAAAAGACTAGACCTCAACCATCCTAATGTAAAATAACTGGTTTGGAGCCCAAGTGCTTAAACGAGAACTAAGACACTTTCAGAATAACAGACACAATGAGCCTTCAACTAGCAATTCCCAGCTTAGAAGGGTTTAAGCTATCCTCTCCTGCCACAGGAGTTTAGACCACAAATCTTCCTAATGTAAAATAATTGGTTTGGAACCCATGTGCTTAAACCAGAACAAAGTCACTTAGAACAACAGGCATAATAAGTTTGGCTTTGGAGCCCAAGTGCTTAAACCAGAACTAAGTGCTGCAGGCTGTGTCAGAATCTATAAGACAGGAAAGCAAAGTACATAGGATTTATAGGAAGAGGGGTGGTAAAAACAAAATTAGAAAAACATGAGACAATTAAAAAAGTCTTATGCCCCAGTAAAACAAAGATGAAGGATTTTCTTGGATTAGTTGGATATTGCAGATTGTTTGTTCCTAATTTTGTGAATATTGGATTTTTTTTGACATATATTACAAGAGGAAAAGCTGCTGTCAAGGTGCAATGATCTCTTGATGTAGATAGGGAATTTAATGAACTAAAAAGGATCCTGTGTTCTGAATATATGGTAATGACTGCTGCCTTTACTAAAAAGTTTAACCCATATAATAAACACATCAAAGGCAGGCTTGGAGCCAGTGCTTTCCCAGGAAATTGGAGGTGAGAAGCATCCTATGTACTTTGTCATTGGAAAGTTAAACAATTGTTCTGTGGCAAAGATGGAAAATCACCACTGTGGAAGTAAATGTGTTGTCCCTTGGACGACGCAGTGGTGCAGCAGTAGGGATGTCACCTTATAGCAAGAGGTTCTCTGGTTTGATTCTCAGCTGAAATGCCTTCTGTGTGGAGTCTGCATGTCCTCCCTGTGTTCATGTGGGCTTCCTCTGGCTGCTCTGGTTTCCTCCCACGTTACAAAGACATATGTCTCGAGCATTTCTCTGTGGGTTTCCACTGAAAATTGGCTTTGTTCTAAGTCAGACTTTTCCAGTAAACAAATAATAAATAAATAATAATTCATAATGGGGCTATTCTACCATAGAAAGATAGTGTTTAGCAGTGGTGTGGGCATTGTGTTTCCTGAAATTTTATTTATTTGGTCAACATTTCAAGTTGATGGTTGACCATGCTCCTCAACAATGGTTGAGTTTGCAGACTAATAGCAAAACAAAGCTGTGCTGGTGGGCACTGCCCCTATAGCTCTTCCAACATACAGTAATCCACAGGCATGGCTTAGCCAACAAAAATGCTGATCGGGTGTTGAGATCCTATAACCCATTATTATGAATCCAACCCCCCCTCCCCTATTTGTGCTGGTGGGGTAGTTGTAACCTGCTGAGCTTGAAAAAAAAGTGTATATGCCTTTAATTGAGCTTTGGGACTGAGAGGACAATGTTAGTCAAGAAAACTATGTATTAGCTAGTTAACAAGGCACTAATTGCCAGTCAATACTACACAAAAAAGTGGTAGCTTGCAATAGCAAGAAAGGAAGTTCATTCCTCATTTGGAGATTCAGAAATAAATAGAAGCTGAAGTTGTGAAATACCTATGAAGTGAAGTATTTAGTGTAGAAATCTAACACAGGTTATGTCACAGCATGACGGAATAATGAGTTCCCAAAGTAAGGAAACAGATGGAGCAGGAGACATCTGTAGAAGAAATATGAACATGGGAATGAAAAGAAATTTAATATAGTGCAATTTTTATGCCAAGGTGAAAGCAAAACTAATCAATACAAAAAAGCAGTGCCAAATATATTTGAGGAGAAATACAGGCAAAAGCATCTGGATATGATATATTTCACAAAACAAAAAATAAGAAAACAAAGTGGGAAAGTAGAAAAGAGGATTAGTGATGAAGAAGTTAGAGAAATAGAAATTGAAGTTCTGGATTACCTCGAAGTGAAAGATTTAGAATAGAGAATCCAACTCTGGTAACGTCACAGCATGATGAAACACTGAGTCCTCAAATTAAGGAGAAACAGGTGGAATGGGAAGCATATGATTACTTGTCACATGAAGATACTCTGAAGCCTTCAGTAGGAAACCAGTACAAAAGTTCAGTTGGAGTTGCACGGCAAGGGAAGGAACAGGAAACTGTGGCAACTCTGACACAGTCAATGTTGTGGAACTTTCTGTAGAATGCCTGCAGGAAACAGAGAACAAAGAATGTGCCCTCAGTTTAGAAGAAAATGATCTAACTGAAAAGTTGGTTGAGTTAATAGAGTTGGATAGACATATTAAGACTGATGAAAGAAATAGATTACAGAAAATCAATAAGACCCAAAATGTTAGAAGATTAATAAAACACAAGAACACAGTAAACAAGACTATTAATAGAATTCCATGTGATATAACAGAATTAAATAGGATATATTACTGTGTAGCTAAATTAATAACAGATAAAGTCTTACTCCAAAAATGCAGAGCAATAATGTAAAGGAAGGGAAGAAATCAAATGCCATCATGGAAGCAATGAATAGAGAAAACTATAAAGCAATTAAGACAAGCGGTGTCACTGTGAAAAAGTATAGAAGAGGGAACAGAGCAACAAAAATACTTAGAAAGATAGACATGATAAAAGCAATGCACAGTATCAGAAGAGACCAGGATCTATTGTACGCTATTGCAAATAATAAAGCAAAGATGTCAGCACAAGAAGGAAAAACTTAGAAGATATGCAGATAGATATAAAGACTAAGTACAAAATAAACAATTTATTGATGACCCAAACAAGTTTTATAGAGAATTGGGAAAAAAGCAAAAGGAACAGAAGCAGCAAAAAAAGTGGAAATAGACACAATTTGGAGAAATATCTCTGAAGACCCTGTGGAACATAACAAAAATGCTGAACGGAGAGAAGAACTAAAAGAAACAGTAAGAAGTTCCAATGTACAGGACATGAAATGAGTAAACTCCAGTGTACAGGATATGAAATGAGTAAAGTATCAGCCAGAGAAACTAAAACAAAATTAAGAAAAGGCTCCTAATTGGAAAACAATAAAAAACAACCACAGGTCACAGACGAGACTGAAAATTTATTATGACACTAGCGCTTTGGCATAAGTGGAGTATGCCCAATGTTTTTGGAATGAAGCCCCTGCAGAATTACAACAAACTGGTAAGAAAAGGAGCAGAAATGATTAGGGATACAAGCAGAATAAAAATAATGGCAGATAGTTTCAAGGTGCAAATAGGTTAAAAAAAAATAAATGGTATTAATTGTACAGTTTTTTTTCCCCCTGCAGACAGTTTGGTATTAAATATTTCTTCCTTGTCAGTTCCAGAACTGGCCATTTCAGTGCTCAATTTGGGCCTAAAAGTTATTCCAAGAGTTCTTCCACGGCTTCATATTTTAAAATGTGAACTGTTTTGATTAGGTAGAAAATTGCACCTGTTGGACTTTTTTTAAATAAATAATGTGCCTGTAATTAATTATATTGATAATAGTCTGGATGTTTCCTTTTATTCATGTGTTTCAGAGGAGGAAGATTTATATAATGAATTCAATAATGCCTATAGTTTGTTTAATACAGATGTTATTCCTAGTGCTAGTGAATTTATACCTCCATATACTAACCAAAATATTCAAAGATTTATGACTATGTTGAACCATCAGGTAGAATGTTTGTTTTATGAATTTGTAGATAATAAACAAAATGTACAATATAATTTAAGTAAAGAACAATGGGTTGCTCTTAAGCAGTTATGTAAAGATCATAGACTTGTTATCAAACCTGCAGATAAAGGCAATAAAATTGAAATCATGAATCATGAACAGTATGTAGGGATTTGTTATGCACAGCTAAATAATAGTGAAATATATGAAAAATGTGATGTGAAACCCTATCATGTGGCAATGGAAAATTACTTAATCTTGTTAACTAAAGGTGTACGATTAGGATATTTCACTAAAGTAGATTTGGATAAAAAGTTTAAAATTAATAACACATGTATTGTGTCTTTCTATTGTTTGCCTAAGTTACATAAAGGTGTTGAAAATGTATGTGGTAGACCCATTGTTGCTGCTGATAAATATTTTCTGAGGGATATAGACATTTTTCTTCATGAGTTTTAAAAACCCTGAGTAATAAATATTTCATCATATGTGAAAGACAGCCAAGATTTTATAAACAAAGTTAGAAATGTAGTTTGGGAAGAAGAAATGTATTGGCTTAGTCTAGATGTCAAAAGTTTATACATTAGCGTTAAACATAATATAGGCATTGAATCTGTGTTTATTTTTTTGGGAGATACACCTATGTCCCATTATGTGGTGGATTTATTATTTTTTTGTTTACAGAATATTTTTTTTTAGTTTAATAGGGAAATTTTTAATTAGAAACAAGGAACAGCCATGGGGGCTCCTTTTTCCCCCATGTATGCCAACTTGGTTATGGCCAAATTTGAGTCAGACGACATATATAAACATACTCTTTTTTAAATGTAATGTAGTCAAATACTTCTGATATATTGATGATTTGATATTTTTGTGTAGGGGGGGGGTTAATAATGTTAAAAATTTTATCCAAGATATTCAAGCCAATAATTTTGGTTTAGAATTTGATGGCATTCAGAAGGGTAACTGAATAGTATATCTGGATATAAGTCTCATGGGAAATGTAGGTGAACACATTTCTACAACTATTTATAGAAAGTTTGATAATATTAATTCTTTCTTGTATGGTAGCAGTTGTCATTCCCCACATCTGATTTATATGTTACCATACAATGAATTTTTACATAAAGAAAAATTATATAGTTTAGAGAAAGACTTACATGAGGAAATATGTAAAATGACAGAAATGTTTATCAAAATAGGATATGATAGAGACAGGGTTATTAATGCTGGATGTAAAGTGTTAAATAAACATCATGGAATAGTGTCTAGGGAAGATAATGTTGGAAGTGGTTGTGAGAGAAAAAAGTGCAATAAAATTCACTATACAAATAGGGATAGTCAGGGTAGAGAGGTGACTACCTAGAATATTTTGACTGAACAGATTACTGGGGAAGTTAAAGATTGCTGGCCAATATTATTGAGGGATAAAAATTTGGTAAACGTGTTACAATATAATGTACCAATATCATACAAGAGAGGGAGAAATTTGGCAGATATGTTGGTACACAATGATTGTTATTCCACCTGCTGTTCCATTATATAATGATGTATTTTTACAGAAAGGAACATTTATTTGTTATAAATGTTCTATTTATAAACATATCGTAAGGAATGTTAATGTTATTAATGGAATGAATTTTTACCCATGTGGGATTTATAATTGTAATGCTGAAAATGTTATATATATGTTAAAGTGTGATTGTAAATTATATTATGTGGGAGAAACAGTCAGATCTTTCAAAATATGTTTACAGGAACACATTAGGTACTTAAAAATATGAGAATGGATAGCCCTTTGGGTGTTCATTTTAAGAATTTTCATGCAGCTAATCCAGATTGCCTTTGGGCAATTATTTTAGGACAAGTTAACCTTTCAATAGGGAAATGTGCTGATATTAAGAATAAATTACTACATAAAAAGACGTTATTTATTTTAAAATATAACACTCTGGAGCCTAATGGCTTAAATAAGGAATGTAATTGGAGGTATGTTATTAGATGATTGAGAGTTAATTGTTTTACTGAATTTGTTATTTAAATGGATGAATACTCAGTGTTTGTTACTCTTGGAAGGCTAGTTTTATGCCAAAGCGCTAAGTGTTGTAATAAATTTTCAGTCTTGTCTGTGACCCGTGGTTATTTATTTATTTTTTAAATTATTTTCCTTATTTCAGTTGTTTTATTTGGTTCAGCTCCTAATTGGAAAACCCCAGGCCCAGATGCAGTGCTTAATTTCTGCTAAAAATATTAACATCTTTACACAGAGATTTAGCCTGAGTAAGTACTACTTATATGTATATCATGAACAGACAACCTGGTTAACAACAGGAAAAATGATATTTCTCCTTAAGAGTGAAGCTGCAAGCTATCCTAAAAACTGTAGACCAATAACTTGCCTTCCGACAAATATATAAACTATATACTAGAACTGATGCTGACACAGTTTTTAGTCATTTACAGGAAAACTCAAAAATGACAATAGAACAAAAAGGTAACAAAAGAAAGTCATATGGAACAAATGATCAGTTGTTGTTAAATAAAGTTGTAATGGGGAATTGTAAAAAGGGGAAGAATCTAAGTATGGCATGGATAGATTACAAAAAAGCATTTGACAGCCTCCCAAGTTAACGGATAAAGGAGTGCATACAGATGTACAGGATACACCATACATTGATTAGTTAGAGTCCAGTGACCATGAAATAGTGGCAAATCACTTTGCAGCTAAGCCATGATAAAGGACAAATTATTGTCCTAGGCATAAAAATTAACAGGGGCATATTCTGGG